>NC_134361.1:46690102-46891760 GCF_048569485.1 Anomaloglossus baeobatrachus
ACTAGCTGCTATCATTCATCCAATAGCCAAAGACATGAGGTTTTAGTGCTCCCTATGATGCACATATTTAGAAGCATCATGTAGAATATTATACAGAAGTACTGAGCAGTGTAGCTGTGAATACAGCTTTAGGGATAGATACAACACTATCATGGGTTCTCTGAGCTAGTGGGTGAAGACTACCTGCTGTGGTTTCTCCAATATACAAAGACATGAGGATTTACTGCTGTCCTGACGATGTAGTACATATTCAGAAGCATCATGGAGAATATTATTCAGACGTACTGAGCAGTGTAGCTGTGAATCCAGCTTTTGGGAGTGATACAACACTATCACAATTTCTCTGAGCTAGTGGGTGAAGACTAGCTGCTATCATTCATCCAATAGCCAAAGACATGAGGTTTTAGTGCTCCCTATGATGCACATATTTAGAAGCATCATGGAGAATATTATACAGAAGTACTGAGCAGTGTAGCTGTGAATACAGCTTTAGGGATAGATGCAACACTATCATGGGTTCTCTGAGCTAGTGGGTGAAGACTAGCTGTTGTGGTTTCTCCAATATACAAAGACATGAGGTTTTACTGCTCCCTGACTATGTAGCACATATTCAGAAGCATCATGGAGAATATTATTCAGAAGTACTGAGCAGTGTAGCTGTGAATCCAGCTTTTGGGAGACATACCAGGTTCTCTGAGCTAGTGGGTGAAGACTAGTTGCTATGATTCCTCCAATATACATAGACATTAGGTTTTACTGCTCCCTATATTGCACATATTTAGAAGCATCATGGAGAATATTATACAGAAGTACTGAGCAGTGTAGCTGTGAATACAGCTCTAAGGAGAGATACAACACTCTCATAGGTTCTCTGAGCTAGTGGATGAAGACTAGTTGCTATGAATCCTCCAATATACAAAGACATGAGGTTTTACTGCTCCTCTGACCATGTAGTACATATTCAGGAACATTATGGAAAATATTATACAGATGTACTGAGCCGTGTAACTCGGAATCCAGCTTTAGGGAGAGATACAACCCTATCCCAGGTCATGTAAAGTGCAACAATTAGGGAATCATTTCACTGGACTTTTCTAAGCGCTAGCGCCAAACAAGGTGATCTTTTTTCTAAAACGCCAGCACAGTCTTTCTGCTTCTCTCTTTCACTTTTATCCATTCTGCAACTGTAATATGAGCCTGAGTAAGCCGGCAGTCTATATTAAGATAAGCAAAATTGATTTGAGTTGATTTCCAAAGTGACTGATGAATCCAGGAGGTGAAAGGAGAAGGAAAAGTGGCTCATAAGTGGAGAAAGAAAACATATTTTTCTGATAAGGTATGTCTCTTAGATTCTATGTTTTCTACGGATTTTAGCAGTTTGTTGAAACAACAATGACCATTGAAGAAAGGGAATGTACAGAAGTAGGAGTTATTTTCTTTTAGAAAGTTTGCCACCCCTGTCCACTACATGTGCTTTACTTTACAACGCAATTCTATAGGAGTGACTGGGGCTGACCACCAGAGCAGCAGTGCTGGATCTGTGAGCAAGATTAGTAGTATATTTTTTTATTCATTTTCCTCCTGTTGCATTTTTTTTTTCAAATCCCCAATACTCCTGTTATGATTCCTATGTGCAGAGTATTCTGTATTGTTCTGCTGTGCACTCATGCAGAGCCGGTAAACGTTGCTTATGGTGCAGTGTTTTGCAGTATTGAATGCTCTGCTGGTTGTTTCACAGCACTGGGTTTCACGCTGGTCATGGGAGGTGCTCCCACAGATGCTCCTCGTTCCCGGTGATTGCTCTGCTTCATTGGGGAGTGTGTTAGCTCATGACGCCATCAGTCGTACTTCCTATTTACAGTTGTACTGTTAGCTCCCATGGTGCACAGTGTTCTGGTCTTGGTCTCTCGACTCTGAACTGCTGTTTACGGGTCTGTGCCTGTCCTCCCCTGTTTCTGTTGTGACTTCCCGGCTTCTGACCTCGGACTTTTTCCTGACCACGTCCCTGCCTGCTCCCTGTATTTTGTATGTGCTCTCCTGGAACCCTGACCTTCGGCTTATATCTTGACCTCGTCTCTGTCTGCCCCCCGTGTATTGTCATGATCTCCTGACTTATGATCTCGGCCTGCCTGACTACCTCTCCATTTACTGTATATGTGCCGCCCCTACAGCGGTTGAACCGCTGGGATCCGGGGTTGCGTCCTTGTTCTCTCCACCAGTCTCTTAACGAAAGGAGCTTTCCCGTAAGTTGAGATGAGGTGGAAAACATGGAGCATGTAAGTAGAATGTCTGAAAGCATGTTCATTCCTGCTGGGAAAAGGAGAGCGGAGCAAAGATCGATCAATCTCCTGAAGTATTAAAAAAAAAAAAATCAATGTTTAATGTAGAAACACAGGCTGCAATCTCATTATGGAGGAAAGCATAAGCGAAGACAGCTCTGCTAGGCTGGAAGCCTCGTCCTGCTGCTTAAAAACACTGCATGTCTGTGGCTGTTAACCTACATGCTGCTGCACTTATGTGCTAATAGGTTAAATCAGTGACTTAATTTTCGTAGGCAACAAGAAAGCCAATGCATATGCTGAATGCAAACCAGTCTGACTCCTGACACATGGGGCATAATAATACTTCTGCCTAGTCCTCTTTTCGGAGAGGGTGCGACAAAAATGAGTTCAATTATAGAGCAGGTTGGCATTGCTCCACAAAATCTTTCATATAGTGGTCACTAGTGATAAGCCAGTGTGTCCGCCACTGCTCGTTACTCTATCAAGTATCGCAGGGTCCCCACCCCAAATGTTTTGCGGCTGTTAGACAGCCAATCAACATGCAGAGATTTCATGCATTACCTTATCTTATAGGAGACCTGGGGATTGCAATGCTCAGCACACTGACCTCTAGAAGCAGGTAAGGGAGAGTTGATCTAGTAGTGAGAGAATAGATTAGAGCAGGCATTTAGGCAGGGTATAATTGCTATTGCAGTAATTTTATACCACTGCTGCACCATTAAAACAAAAGACCTTTTCAGGGCTACATACTCTAGTATATAGTTTATATACTTTATATACTTTACTTTCTCTAGTAAAACTGCTGTCACCTGCATTCTGTGTAGGGATAACTGCTGGAGGAGGGATAGTTTTGGATTAGAGGCATATAGGCAGGGTTAAATGGAACCTGTCACCAGATTTGGTGACTACAAGCTGCGGCCACCACCAGGTTGCTCTTATATACAGCATTCTAGCATGCTGTATATAAGAGCCCAGGCCGCTGTGTAGAACATAAAAATGACTTTATAATACTTACCTAAAGTGTCGGTTCGGTGCAGATGGGTCAGATGGGTGTCTCCATTCTCCGGTATCATCACCTCCTCTTTTGGCCATCTTTGTTCTCCTTCTTTTGAGGCCTGGGTGCATGACGTGTCCTACGTCATGCACACGCGCCGGCATTGGGGTCCTGCGCAGGCGCACTTTGATCTGCCCTGAGCAAGGTAGATCAAAGTATTGTAGTGTGCCTGCGCAGGACCTCAATGCCGGCCCGGGCTCTTATATACAGCATGTTAGAATGCTGTATATAAGAGTCCACTGGTGGTGGCCGCAGCTTATAGTCACCAAATCTGGTGACAGGTTCCCTTTAATTGACTAAGGATATGTGCACACGATTGGTGTTTTTTTAGGCTTTCATGCAGCTCAATTTCAGCATGAATCCCGGACCTCTGCTCACTTCTGTTTTTTGATGCAGTTTTGTCTCAATAAAGTTGGTTGAAAGACAGGAAGCAGGAAAAAAAGAAGTTAACCAAAGCAGATTAATGTCCCACCCCCTACATATTGTACACTTGCACCCTTTAGGGCCTTTCGTGTGGTACTAAAGTTGTTTTTAACCTTGTTTAACCTAATAATTAATTTGAAAAAATGACTTGGGGGGTCCCCTATTTTTGATAACCAGCCAAGGTAAAGCAGACAGCTGTGGGTTAGTTGATGGTTATAGGGCCCTTCCCAACCTAAAAATTGCAGCCCGCAGCCACCACATCACATTAAATGCACAAATTCTAACGCTTTGCCTCGGCTTTTCCCAATTGACCTGGTGTGGCAATCGGGGTAATATTTTGGGGGGTTGATGTCAACTGTGTAATGTCTGCTGACATAAAGCCCAGGGGTTAGTAATAGAGAGGCGTCTATCAGACAACCGCATTACTAACCCAGTAAGTTAAAGGACACAAAGACACACACAAATGTTTTATTGAAAAAAAATCACAATCCCTGACTCTTGCCTTGCCTCACAATTTATTAAAAGACAAGACATGAAGACCCAAAGTAGTCCACCGAATCTGATGTAATGCAAAAATGGAAACCTGAAAGACATAACAGGAGAGAGTTAAAGAAATAAAAACAAGATACTGTTATTCGTTCACCAATTATTAAAAAAAATATTCCCTGCAGCTCCGACGGCTCCGACGTAGTCGAAGGCGTTCCCTGACTTTGTAGTATAACCTATCGAGCCTCGTTCTGAGAATGATGCCACATAGGTCACTCCGGGTCAGGCTTCATCCAAGCACTGCACATGAAGAATTTTTATAAGCATTTAAAGGGAACCTGTGACCTTGATATATAGTTTGGTGGAAAAAGATTCAATGAAACTTGTGTTTCATGACTTAAAATGTCCAATTATTCTGGGCTCTTTAATCAAGAGAGCGAAACTAATCAGCGGTTTACAGCTTTCGTTGTATAAGTGTGAATACAAAGATAGATATCAATCACCGATTACGGCCGCCCGCTTCCTAAAAATCCCAGATTTCAAGTAAACAAACCCATCAATGTGTGTATATACACCGTGTGCAGATTTATTTGGCAAGTTGTATTTTAGAGGATTTTTTGTATTATTGATCAACAACTATATTCTCAATCAACCCAAAAGACTCATAAATATCAAAGCTTAATATTTTTGGCAGTTGGAGTGGGGTTTTTAGATTTGGCTATCTTAGGAGGATATCTGTTGGTGCAGGTAACTATTACTGTGCAGAATTATTAGGCAACTTAATAAAAACCAAATATATTCCCATCTCACTTGTTTATTTTCACCAGGTGAACCAATATAACTGCACAAAATTTAGAAATAAACATTTGACATGCAAAATCAAAGCCCAAAAAAATGAGTGACCAATATAGCCACCTTTCTTTATGATGACACTCAGCAGCCGACCATCCATAGATTCTGTCATTGCTTGATCTGTTTACGATCAACATTGTGTGCAGCAGCCACCACAGCCTCCAGACACTGCTCTGAGAGGTGTACTGATTTCCCTCCCTGTAGATCTCACATTTTATGAGGGACCACCGGTTCTCTATGGGGTTCAGATCAGGTGAGCAAGGGGGCCATGTCATTATTTTTTCATCTTTTAGACCTTTATTGGCCAGCCACGCTGTGGAGTAGTTGGATGCATGTGATGGAGCATTGTCCTGCATGAAAATCATGTTTTCCTTGAACGATACCGACTTCTTCCTGTACCACTGCTTGAAGAAGTTGTCTTACAGAAACTGGCAGTAGGTCTGCGAGTTGAGCTTCACTCCATACTCAACCCGAAAAGGTCCCACAAGTTCATCTTTGATGATACCAACCCATACCAGTACCCCACCTCCACCTTGCTGGCGTCTGAGTCGGAGTGGAGCTCTCTGCCCTTTACTGATCCAGCCTCTGGCCCATCCATCTGGCCCATCAAGAGTCACTCTTATTTCATCAGTCCATAAAACCTTTGAAAAACCAGTCTTAAGATATTTCTTGGCCCAGTCTTGACGTTTTATCTTATGTTTCTTGGTCAGAGGTGGTGTTTTTCAGCCTTCCTTACCTTGCCCATGTCCCTGAGTATGGCACACCTTGTGCTTTTTGATACTCAAGTAACGTTGCAGCTCTGAAATATGGCCAAACTGGTGGCAAATGGCATCTTGGCAGCTTCACGCTTGATTTTCCTCAATTCACGGGCAGTTATTTTGCACCTTTTTTGCCCAACACGCTTCTTGCGACCCTGTTGGCTATCTGCCATGAAACGCTTGATTGTTCGGTGATCACACTTCAAAAGTTTGCCAATTTCAAGACTGCTGCATCCCTCTGCAAGACATCTCACAATTTTGGACTTTTCAGAGCCCGTCAAATCTCTCTTCTGACCCATTTTGCCAAAGGAAAGGAAGTTGCCTAATAATTAAGCACATCTTATATAGGGTGTTGATGTCATTACACTGCACCCCTCCTCATTACAGAGATGCACATCACCTGATTTACTTAATTGGTAATTGGCTCTCAGCCTATACAGCTTGGAGTAGGACGACATGTATAAAAGGTATCATGTGATCACAATACTCATTTGCCTAATAATTCTGCACACAATATACATATATATATATATATATATATATTCTACAATATGCTGCCTGCAAATTAGAATGTATTTTCCATGTGACAGGCTTCCCTAGCAGGCAAGAAAAAGGTGAATAAGGGCGACCAGAATATGTTTAAAGTTATGTTTTGCCCTTATAAAATATACCAGGATAGATATCAGGACGCTCCATGATTTACATTTTTTTAAGTCACTTTTTTTGTCTAGTGATATTGTTAACTTTGTTGACCTGTTGTGCATTAAATTCATCAAAATGGCATACATGGTTAATGAAGTTTGCAATGACACCAAATTCCTGTCCACAATGACATCAAACCCCTGTCTACAATGACATTAAACCCCTGTCCACAATGACACCAAACCCCTGTCCACAATGACACCAAACCCCTGTCCACAATGACATCAAACCCCTGTCTACAATGACATTAAACCCCTGTCCACAATGACACCAAACCCTTGTCCACAATGACACCAAACCCCTGTCCACAATGACACCAAACCCCTGTCCACAATGACACCAAACCCCTGTCCACAATGACACCAAACCCCTGTCCACAATGACACCAAACCCCTGTCCACAATGACACCAAACCCCTGTCCACAATGACACCAAACCCCTGTCCACAATGACACCAAACCCCTGTCCACAATGACATCAAACCCCTGTCCACAATGACACCAAACCCCTGTCCACAATGACACCAAACCCCTGTCCACAATGACACCAAATTCCTGTCCACAATGACACCAAACCCCTGTCCACAATGACACCAAACCCCTGTCCACAATGACACCAAACCCCTGTCCACAATGACATCAAACCCCTGTCCACAATGACATCAAACCCCTGTCCACAATGACACCAAACCCCTGTCCACAATGACACCAAACCCCTGTCCACAATGACACCAAATTCCTGTCCACAATGACACCAAACCCCTGTCTACAATGACACCAAACCCCTGTCCATAATTACACCAAACCCCTATCCACAATGACCCCAAACCCTTGTCCACAATGACATCAAACCCCTGTCCACAATTACACCAAACCCCTGTCTACATGGACCCCAAACCCTTGTCCACGATGATCCCAAAGCCCTATCCACAATGACACCAAACCCCTGTTGGGATAGTTATACATATACAGTGTGTATATATATATATATTTGTGAGGTAGCGACTACCAATGTTGTGGATGGTCGCAGTGGAGAAGGATCCCCCTGTGATATTGAACTAAAGGTGTGACTGTGGGACCTGTAGTTCCACAGAACTTGGGTTGTAATAAGAGTTAGGCCAGAATCACACTTGCTAGTGCCTCGCGTGTAACTCGCACGAGTCTCTCATGGTAGAACCCGGCTTGGCCGCACACTATGCATACAGGAGCGTCTGAGCTGCATAGAGATACATGCAACCGACCCGCTCCTGTCAGGGGAGTGTGTGGCCAAGCTGGGTTTTACCATGAGAGACTCGCGCGAGTTACACGCGAGGCACTAGCAAGTGTGATTCTGGCCTTAAACTGTGACCAGTGTGATGGACAGAGCTGGAGAATCACATACCTCCACATGTGGGTGTATCCGGTTTGGTTTAAGAGACTGTTAGTTTTAGAAACAGGGGGAAGCCTGAGAGTGCTGCACATGGAGGATGTGTGCTGGAGATCTCAGTCTGTGTGAAGACTGAAGAGAGACTCCTGGAAATCAGTCCAGGTGAGGACTGGGGAAAATACTGCAGCCTGGCTGGAGAGGGCTGGAGGCTGCAGGAAGCAACCACAGTGACTTGTGTTCGCTGGCTGGAGCCAGAGTGTGGAGAATCCACTATGGACATTTAATGGACTGGAAGCCCACGGTATGTGGATGTTCTATTGTCCTTTAAGCCGGGAGAGGCTTTGTTACATTTTGTTTAGCAGTTTATGTTGAGTCTAATAAATAAACTGCTGCGTTTTATAAAGGACGGTGATACCTATGTTGTCTAAGCTGCCTAGCACCACTGCAAGTGAGTGAAATCCCCGGGTTGCGGTAAGCAACGTTTACAATATATATAGATATATATAGATATATATATATATATAGAGAGAGAGAGAGAGAGAGAGAGAGAGAGAGAGAGAGACACAGAGAGAGAGAGAGAGAGAGAGAGACACAGAGAGAGAGAGAGAGAGAGAGAGAAAGATTTGGTGCTCAAAAAATAAAGGGTACACTTGTTCCCTCTATTTTTTGGGGCAGTATATATATACAGTGCCTACAAGTAGTATTCAACCCCCTGCAGATTTAGCAGGTTTGATAAGATGCAAATAAGTTAGAGCCTTCAAACTTCAAACAAGAGCAGGATTTATTAACAGATGCATAAATCTTACAAACCAACAAGTTATGTTGCTCAGTTAAATTTTAATAAATTTTCAACATAAAAGTGTGGGTCAATTATTATTCAACCCCTAGGTTTAATATTTTGTGGAATAACCCTTGTTTGCAATAACAGCTAATAATCGTCTTTTATAAGACCTGATCAGGCTGGCACAGGTCTCTGGAGTTATCTTGGCCCACTCCTCCATGCAGATCTTCTCCAAGTTATCTAGGTTCTTTGGGTTTCTCATGTGGACTTTAATCTTGAGCTCCTTCCACAAGGTTTCAATTGGGTTAAGGTCAGGAGACTGACTAGGCCACTGCAACACCTTGATTTTTTCCCTCTTGAACCAGGCCTTGGTTTTCTTGGCTGTGTGCTTTGGGTCGTTGTCTTGTTGGCAGATGAAATGACGACCCATCTTAAGATCCTTGATGGAGGAGCGGAGGTTCTTGGCCAAAATCTCCAGGTAGGCCGTGCTATCCATCTTCCCATGGATGCGGACCAGATGGCCAGGCCCCTTGGCTGAGAAACAGCCCCACAGCATGATGCTGCCACCACCATGCTTGACTGTAGGGATGGTATTCTTGGGGTCGTATGCAGTGCCATCCAGTCTCCAAACGTCACGTGTGTGGTTGGCACCAAAGATCTCGATCTTGGTCTCATCAGATCAGAGAACCTTGAACCAGTCTGTCTCAGAGTCCTCCAAGTGATCATGAGCAAACTGTAGACGAGCCTTGACATGACGCTTTGAAAGTAAAGGTACCTTACGGGCTCGTCTGGAACGGAGACCATTGCGGTGGAGTACGTTACTTATGGTATTGACTGAAACCAATGTCCCCACTGCCATGAGATCTTCCCGGAGCTCCTTCCTTGTTGTCCTTGGGTTAGCCTTGACTCTTTGGACAAGCCTGGCCTCGGCACGGGAGGAAACTTTCAAAGGCTGTCCAGGCCGTGGAAGGCTAACAGTAGTTCCATAAGCCTTCCACTTCCGGATGATGCTCCCAACAGTGGAGACAGGTAGGCCCAACTCCTTGGAAAGGTACCCCTTGCCAGCCTTGTGACCCTCCACGATCTTGTCTCTGATGGCCTTGGAATGCTCCTTTGTCTTTCCCATGTTGACCATGTATATGAGTGCTGTTCACAAGTTTGGGGAGGGTCTTAATTAGTCAGAAAAGGCTGGAAAAAGAGATAATTAATCCAAACATGTGAAGCTCATTGTTCTTTGTGCCTGAAATACTTCTTAATACTTTAGGGGAACCAAACAGAATTCTGGTGGTTTGAGGGGTTGAATAATAAGTGACCCTCTGAATAAACTTCTCACAATTTAAAAAAAAAAAACAAAAAAAAACAAATAACATTCTTTTTTGCTGCATTTCACACTTCCAGGCTGATCTACAGTCCAAATGTCACAATGCCAAGTTGTTATATATATATAATCACTCAAACACATACAATGGACTTTTTAAAAAATTTGCAAATTTAAAAAAACAATATGGCACAAATGGGAATCAGGTAAAAAAAAACACATCAAAAACTACACACACCAAAAAGGGCACGGGTACATAAATGAATCTGGACCATCGTGTTTATTTTTTTTGGAATTTTTGGAAAATAGTCCAACATAGAAACCTATATGTTGTAGCTATGTCAACATCGAAACCCCTTATGGCGTTGCCCTGGTCAAGGCTTTTTATTCGGGTAAATTCGGGCTTTTTGACCTCCTATAATCTCGACACACTCACACGTTTTGTTCTTTGCTCAGGAAATCAAGACTAATCACCGAACAGACAGATACCATTGTTCTCCTAGAACTGACAAAATATTTTATGAACAATTTAAAGAGGCTTCCACCCGTGACCTACAATTTAAGGCCTCATAAAACCTCCTTTGGGTGAATTTCAAATGTCAGTTGTGGCTCATAAACTTTCTGCTGCACCACAGCCTCTTGTGATAAGGACATTTCACATCTCGTTATATTTGGCAATCGGATAAAAATATCTAATAACGGCAGCAACGGGAAAAATTGGGGAGATGCCTTGTCGTTACTAACAAATCCTATCTGCATTTTAACTGAGAATTGAAACATTTGAAGCTGTGCGTTTTTTAAGTGTCGGGTATATTTTTGATGGATGAGAGCGATCATTGTCTGCTTGCATCCTAAAGTAGAGTATTGACATTTCTACCGAGTGTAACGCGGCTTGGAACGCGCCTCTCATATATTTAAAAGGAGACTTTATTGTCGAAATTGGGTAATTTGAAAAATATTATCAGCTCTAACACTGGGAGAGGATAGTTGACAGCTGTGTGAATAATATTTAGCGGAAAATAACTCACATTTTGGTTTTATCGCTGGAGCTGCAGCTGTGTTTGCTATTGTTTTTCTGTCTTTTAGACGGAACATATTGTCAGTCACTTTCTATTTTGTACATATGCAGGATGTATCTGCTCTTCAACATTAGCTGCATTAATTACAGATCTACAAAAAGGAAAACTATTAGAGGAATACATAGGGGGCGTGCACCCGATGTATGGAAAACAGAAGGAGCGCCAACAAGCAACTCTGCCTTGGCCCGAAAAATGTATATACAACAACAGGCTTGCAACGTGAATTTTGACCTGATGAAGGAATATCTAGGTATACATTCATGGCTAAAGCGGGCTTTTCACGCTACGATATACCTAACTATATGTCGGCGGGGTCATGTCGTAAGTGACGCACATCCGGCATCGTTAGGGATATCGTAGCGTCTGACAACTATGAACGAGCAGAAATACTCACCTTCTCGTTCATCGTTGACACGTCGCTCATTTTCAAAAAATCGAACGTCTGGTTGTTCATTGTTCCCGAGGCAGCACACATCGCTCCGTGTGACACCCCGGGAACAATGAACTGCAGCTTACCTGCGTCCCACCGGCAATGCTGAAGGAAGGAGGTGGGCGGGATGTTTACGTCCCGCTCATCTCCGCCCCTCCGCTTCGATTGGCCAGCCGCTGTGTGACGTCGCTGTGACGCCGAACATCCCTCCCCCTTCAGGAAGTGGATGTTCGCCGCCTACAGCGAGGTCGTTTGGAAGGTAAGTGCGTGTGACGGGGGGGGTTACAGCATTCTGCAACACGGGCAACAAATTGACCGTGCCGCACAAATGATGGGGGCGGGTGCGATCACAAATGCGATCGCACGAGAAATCGAGACATGTAAAGCAGCTTTAAGGTAGCTTTTTGAGGACAAAATTGGATGTACTACCTTTTGTGAATTTGAATTCAAGTGTTGTTTATACATTCATGGCCAAAAGTGTTGGCCACCTTGAAATTGTTCCAGAACTTTAAGTATTTCTCTTAGAAAATTATTGCTGTTACATGATTTGTTATACACCGTTATGTCCTTTGTATGCATTGGAGTAACACAAAAAAGGCAAACTGAACATAATTTCAAACAAAACTCCAAAAATGGAACGGACAAAATTGTTGGTACTTTCAACTTCATATTTGGTTGCACTCCCTTTGTAATAAATACCTGCAGTCAGTCGCTTCCTATAACCATCCAGAAGTTCCTTACACCTCTCACCTGGAATTTTGGACTCTTCTTAATAAACTGCTCCAGGTCTCTCATATTTGAAGGTTTCTTCATCCAATAGCAATTTTAACATCTCTCCACAGGTGTCAATGGGATTTAAATCTGCACTCATTGCTGACACTTCAGAACTCTCCATCGCTTTGTTTCCATCCATTTCTGGGGGCTTCTTGTAGTATGTTTGGGGTCATTGTCCTGCTGGAAGACCCATGACCTAAAACCAAAGGAAATTATCAAAAAGAGGAATTAAGTATAAAGATCAGAGAAAAAAAATCCCCTAAAAAAATACTTTATTTAATACTAATTAAAACAGTATACCCTAGAACCATCAATATAGTCCTACCAGACCGTGGTCAAGTGAAGGGGGGGGGTGCAAAAAACAAGAAATAATGTACAGGAGAAGGGGTAGTGGTGAAAGGGGTGACAGTATTCACCGATACTTTCACGATTATGATGGTTATAAGGGGCACTATATCTGACAATTAGCCCTCACTGTCACCTACCAGCGGAGTTGCACCATAACGTTTTGGGTGCTCCACGCTCCTCGTCGACTCTTCCCAACCTTACCCTAAAAGAATATTTGCCAAGGATTGACCCCCATCACCATAAATAATTGTAGAAGTGAGTCATGCCAGAAAATCTGTCACGTATGAGCACAAGGAGTAAGCAAAGGAGTAGTCAGGGCAATATCCGAGGGTCAGAAATCCAGGAGAGCACATAATAGGTTCAGAGAGAAAACAGAGATGTGGTCAGGTAATGGTCCAAGGTCAGAAGGCAGGAGGTCACGACAGGAACAGGGAGCGGGCAGAGAGAAGTCAAATAACAATCCGGGGTCAGAGAACCAAGAACAGAACACTATCAGAGACACAAGCCAACAGTACAACTGCAGAACCAGAGGATACAACTGGCAAGGTTCTGGGCGAGCATGCTCAGTAAAGAAGCCTGAGCAATTACCAGGAAGGTGGAACACCTGAGAGATCAGCACCAATATGCAATCCTGCGCTGTCAATCAGGCTGCTCGCTCAGTAACTCAGGAAAGAGCAACAGAGCATCGCCAAAGGGAAAACGTGCTACACCGAGGAATTGTGACAAGCTCTATTAAAGTGAATAGTGTAGAACTGCAATACCACACACAATTAATAGACAGAAACTATGGTGCAGTTTTTGGAAGAAAGCAGTCATTTTTTTTATATACTGGACAACCCTTTTTACCTTTTTAAGAGCTCAGTTCATTTTTCCTTCGTACTTACAGCGTAAATATTTAGTAGAATATAAATCCAGTTTTAATATTTTATAACTTATAACTTAGCACTCATTAATATAAAACTCTTTAATTTCAGGTTTAGTGGCCATTTAAACTTTATATCGAGGAATAATCCCGTCACCACCACTGAAATGTTTCGTTTTACCACTATCAATACATTATCCCTAATGAAATATAATCTCTGTGAGGGTTGGTGTATTCATTCGGTAGCTCATTTTATCTGGAAAGTGAAGGAGAGATGGAAAACTATATAAACATCATTTATCTTTATGGAGAGAAGAGAGTAGAATATTTAGCAAAGGGAACATCAAAAAGAAGAGAAGGGATCATCTATATGATACCGGACCCACATTCAGGTTCAGTATTTAATTGTGAGATCTTTGTGCCCATAATGAGAAGGACCAGGAATAGAGCCACAAGTAGCGGAAGGGAACATGGTCATCCAGAATGAACACGGAGCCAGCACTGGATGGAAAGCCAAGACAAAAAGGGAGTCAAACAGATCTGGATAGTAACCAAGTCAAGAGTAGGAGTAGCACCAGGCATTGCATATAAGGGTCTAGGCAGGATCAGGAATGGAGCCAGGAGTAGAATAAAGTAACATGGTCACATGGAATGAACACAGAGCCTGGACAAGACAGGATGGAGTAATGGACCGGAATATGGCAAGAACATGGAGCCAGGACATAAATGAGGAGCCAAGACTTAGGGGAGCTAGATAGAGCCAGAAGTGGACCAGGAGGTCAAAATTATGAGATGTCCTAGTATAGTATCTAAGGTTCTAGGAAGGATTCTAATCAGAAGTGCCGATGTGAAGCCCCGCAGGTGTTGTATCGGTACATTACCTTCAGGGACTCCACGTGGATGGAACAGTCTGGTCACAGGTAAGATGTCTTCTTAGGCCAGAGTCACACTTGTTAGTAACTCGCACGAGTCTCGCATCGCATCACCCGGCATGGCCACACATTCTCCTGATAGGAGCGGGTCGGTTGCATGTATCTCTATGCAGCTGAGATGCTCCCCTCCGGAGAGTGGGCGGCCGTGCCTGGTGATGCGATGTGAGACTCGCGCGAATTACTAGCAAGTGTGACTCAGGCCTTAGGATTGTCGTGACGCCACTCTCTGTATTGCGGTCAGGGTGACCGCCACTGCAGACTAAGGGATGCCTGGGGCTGATGGTGGGTGCAGTCAGTTGTAGTGGCCTCCCGAGAGTGAGGCAAGCCCCAGGACCCTGTGTAGGTGTGTGGAGCCACAAGGCGCAGAATGACTCAGGCACAGTCCAAACAATCTTTCAGGGATTTTACTCACTGATGGTGGCAGGGTGAGTTACCCGGGGGTAGTTGGGATGAACCAGGCTGGAACCAGGCGTCCTTCAAACTGACTTGTGAGGGTGGCTACTGACTCGCCTTCTCTAGACCTTCTGTTGTTTCTGATAACCCCGACTTGCAGTCCCTACGGGGGTCACCCAGGGAAGTTGCTGCTCCCCTTGTTTCGGCCCGTTTGCTTGTAGCCTGGACCAGGTCACTCCGGCTGCTTGCCTCCTGTGAACTATGGGCCCTCTCTTTGCTACGTGGCTGCGGACTCTGTGGTGTTGTCCTGAGGGTCTGAAATGCCCCCTCAGGCAGGTTTGACAGAAGAAAAGTGAATCTATCTCTGTTACCCCTGCGGGCCTGGTACCTCCCTGGCAGTTCCCTTACTCTGCCACCCCTTTGCTCTCTCTAGCCTTGGGTGGATTTCGGGTGGCACTACCAGGTGACCGATCTCCCCCGTCAGTAGTCACTGCGCGTACGCTGTCAGACTCTAGGGTCTGCTACATGTGTGGCGCCCCAGGACCTGGTCGCCACAACAGCATTGCCCTCCCAAAGGGTTAATGCTGAGCCTGGAGGTAATTGGGAGATCTATTGGCCAGTAAGTTAACACCCAACACAGTTCTCCCTCCGGCCAGCAGGGGGAGCTCTGAACCTGGAACTTCAGGGAGCATTCCTTAAGTCTGGCTGGAGGGAGGAAGTAGTGGTTAGTCTGTAGACAGGAGTGAAGGAGGACAGACGGAGAGTAGTGCTGCCTTGTAGAACTGGGGCCTAGAGCTGGGATAGCTTGGCCCAGTGAAGCAAGAGGTGCAGAGAGGCACAGCAGAGACTCGGACATCGGAGTCTGTGGTTGCCAGGGCATAAAATCCATCCCTGGTAGCTGAATCCGGAGGGCAGGAGAGCTGCAAGCCCCTGGCCCAGAAGTAATCTGAAGGTACAGCTGCATTCCAAGGGCCCGGTGTAGACTCCAGCAGAGAAGCACCAGAGAGGGCCTGCGCAGTCTACCACACAGAAAAAGGGACGAACCACCAGTCCCAGCAGCAAGAGGGCAATTGCGAACCCAAAGTGCAGTGTCCTAAAACAGCAAAGAAAGATAGGGAGTAGGCCTCATACTCAACTGGCCAAAGATCACCCCAGGCACTTCCAGGCCGGCCGGACCATCTTTACCATCTGTGACGGTCTCCCTGGACTAAACGTCTGCCGAGTAAAAGAGGAGAAGGTAAAGAGACTACTGTTTGTGCCTGTGTCTTTCATTGCCTGTCGGCCCTGCACCGTGTTAGTCACACAACACCATAGACTTCCACAAGCACCAACTGTGTCCCGGGGCACCGCTCCACCTGTGGGGAGCAGTATCACCATTGCTGCCACTTCATCACCCCGGAGGCCTTACACAGCAGCGGCGGCTTAATAGCCGCATACCACAGGTGGCGTCACGAATACAAACTTAAAGTCATCAGCCACATATTCTACTGACACCCACCAGGGCCACGGAGCCGGGCCCAGCCACCACTGACTACCACCGGACTAGTCCGGCCCGGCACCGGGTGTCCCATAGCCCTGGGGTGGGCGAGTCAACTTTTGGCGTCACGAACAGGATTTCGTGCCCGGTCACACCGGGTACTGTGCGCCTGCAGGAATTGTGCTTAAGACTGTGTACTGTCTGCAAACCGCCGCCGCCATTAGCCTCGCCGAGCGCAGGAAGAAGGGGGGCGTGCCTGACAAAGAGCGCGAAGGGAGCGCGCCATCAGAGCAGAGCGCTGTTAACCCCGCGCGACCCGGAAGGAAATTTGAAAAGTGAACGGAGCCTGGTAAGGTTCACTAAGGGGGAGGAAGATGTCCGACTCAGAGGGAGAGCAGGTGACTGCCATAGCCCGAGACGCCGCAGCACCAGCCGAAGCAATCCCAGTCGCCGTCGCCCCAGCCCCCGCTGCAGCGCCTGTAATGCCGATCACAATGCCGTACATCCCGGGAGCAGAATGGCTACCGCAGTACTCCGGGGAGTCCCATACCTTGAGCGACTTCAGGGAAAGCCTGCACAGCTTGTTCCGGGTGTATCCTCTGACTGAGAGCCAGAAGGTGGGCATATTAATGGGACAGCTAGCCGGCGCAGCCCAGCATGAAGTGAAGTCCTGGCCTGATACAGATAAAGGGACAGTAACCCAGATATTGGCCAAGCTAAAGAGTACTTTTGACACCCGCACCGCAGCAGAGATAAAGATGAGATTCTTTGGGTGCAAGCAACGGGCCACAGACAGCATAAGGGACTATGCCCTAAACTTGCAGGAGGCCCTGAAAGCAGTTAAACAGGTGGACCCAGAGAGTGTACGTGAAGAACACAAACTCCTAACTGAGCAGTTCATAGAAGGGCTCCTGTCAGATGCCCACAGGACACAGCTGCGTATCATGGTCCTGCAGAACCCTGCTCTGGACTTTGCAAAGTTTAAGGACCAGGCCATCCGGGTACTGAGAGAATCTACACCGAATGAGCCAGTATCCCTCCGGCCTCTTGCTATCACGTACCCCGGGGTGGTGCCTGCAACACGAGCCGCTGCAGGGGCTGAGGCGCAGTCCCTGGATAAGGACCCCACTGCAGAGCTCAGACAGCAGGTCCAGGAGCTGACCAAGACTGTAGCTGCCCTGGCCAAGACCGTGCAGTCTCTACAAGTGACCCCATCGCCTGCAAGACTCGAGTTGGCCTCCAGCCCAGATGACGTCCCCTGGATGCGACAGAGGAGGATTCCGCCGACCCGAGGCAGAGACACAGACCGGTATGATTCAACGGGACAACCGATCTGCCGCCGCTGCAGCCAGGCGGGCCACATTGCACGACGCTGTCCTTTAAATGGGCCGAGCCTGGGGCCAGGAGCCAACCCCCAGGTGTGAGGAAGCCCGGCTCAACCCCCAGCCGCAGCAAGTATGTGGGAGGACGCCCGGTCCTTCCTATTGTGCTGGACGGGATCCCTTTGAATGCCCTCCTGGATACGGGGTCCCAGGTAACAACCATCCCCTACAAACTGTACAAAAGATATTGGGCTGATTCAGACATTGACCATGGCCCAGATGATGATTTAACAATTGTGGCCAGTAATGGTCAGCCCTTACCCCAAATTGGGTACAAAGAAGTAACCATTAAAGTGGGGCGGGTAGAATTGCCATGTCAGGGGATGATAATTGTAGATATAGATCGCAAAGAATCTGAACCACTGCTAACCATTGGTACAAATGTGATAGAAAATTGTATTGCCGAAGTGATAATTTTGTTGCAACAGGCGTCTGAAACCGCCAGCTCCGGGCAGCAGCGTGCCCTACAGAGGGAGATCAGAGCCCTGATGAGGAGGCAGCAGGTAGAGCTGGCCGGAGGAGAAATTGGCAGTGTGAGGGTAAGTGACCCCCTCCCCATTGCAATACCCCCAAGAAGTGAAATGTTGATATGGTGTCGGGCAGCAATAGGCCTCAAGGGTCAGGATTACCATGCCTTGGTAGAACCGGTGTATTCAGACAGTAGGCCGGGAGTCCTGGTAGCCAGAGGGGTAGCAGACGTCCGCAAGGGGAGAGTGCCCGTCCGTGTCATGAATTGTGGGGAGAAGGAGGCCAAATTGCCCCGGTACGCCACTGTAGCAAAACTGTACACTGTCAGCAACAATACCATCAAAGCAGTGGAACCCTTGATCCCGTCCGACCAGGCGGAAGACAATGGCTCCAAGGGGCAGCTGGAAGACTGGTGCCAAAACTTACATGTGGGCACCGACTCCACCCCCTCACACCAAAAGCATGGGGTTTACCGGGTGGTACAGGAGTACGAGCGGGTCTTCAGCAAACACCCCCTAGATTTTGGGCAGGTGAAAGGGGTTAAACATCAAATCCCCACGGGTGATCATCATCCCATTAAAGAGAGATACCGCCCTGTGCCCCCCGCACAGTATCAGCGTGCCAAAGAAATGTTACGGGAAATGAAGGAGGCTGGGGTTATCAGAGATAGTTGTAGCCCCTGGGCAGCTCCCCTAGTGCTCGTAAAGAAAAAAGATGGTACAATGAGAATGTGCGTAGATTACAGGCAAATTAACCGCATTACACATAAAGATGCTTATCCACTGCCCAGAATAGAGGAGTCACTAACAGCCTTAAAGTCAGCTAACTATTTCTCCACCTTGGATCTCACCAGTGGGTATTGGCAGGTTCCCGTGGCAGAGGCGGACAAGGAGAAGACTGCATTCACGACACCAATGGGCCTCTGTGAGTTCAACTGTATGCCATTCGGGCTCTGCAACGCGCCAGGGACATTCCAGAGGCTGATGGAGTGCTGCTTGGGCCACCAAAACTTTGAAACCGTGCTGTTGTACCTGGATGACGTCATAGTCTACTCCAAGACTTATGAAGACCACCTGAGGCACTTAGCAGAGGTGTTTGAGTCCTTGTCGAAATATGGCCTGAAGATAAAGCCGTCCAAATGTCACCTCTTGAAGCCAAAGGTACAGTACCTGGGTCATGTGGTCAGGGCGGAAGGTGTGGCACCTGATCCAGAGAAAGTCACCGTAATCAAGGACTGGCCAAGACCCACCACGGTAAAGGAGGTGCGGCAGTTCCTTGGGCTGGTGGGCTACTACCGAAGGTTCATTGATGGTTTCACCAAGATAGCAGCGCCCCTTCAAGATCTCCTGGTGGGTCAGCCAAAGCAGGCTAAGAAGCAGAGCCCTCCATTTGAATGGAGCAGCCAACTAGAAACATCCTTTGTCCGGCTGAAAGGGGCTCTCACGGGAGAAGAGATTCTGGCCTACCCTGACTACAGCCAGCCGTTTGTACTGTACACAGATGCCAGCAACGTGGGACTGGGAGCAGTTCTGTCCCAGGTGCAGGGAGGTAGAGAGAGGGTGATAGCGTACGCCAGTAGGAAGCTACGGCCCACAGAAAGGAATCCAGAAAACTACAGTTCCTTCAAGCTGGAGTTCCTCGCTATTGTTTGGGCAGTGACTGAACGCTTCAAGCACTATCTGGCATCGGCTAAGTTCACCATCTTCACGGACAACAATCCGTTGACACACCTGGCAACAGCCAAGTTAGGTGCGTTGGAACAGCGATGGATGGCCCGGCTGTCTAACTTTGACTTTACCATCAAGTATCGGGCTGGCAAGAAGAATAGCAATGCTGATGCGCTGTCCAGAATGCCTCACTTACCCGAGTCTGGAGAAGACCTGGATGAACTCGAAGAGATAGTTACCGGCTTTCCATCACCAAGGTGTGTCCCAGTGTGAGCATGCTGTAGGAGTGAAGCGCTCGAGCCAGCACGAAGTCTCGGTCAACCCATTACTCCACCATAATTGGGAAGAGACACAGAACGGTGACCCGGCCGTGCGATTGGTCAAAGAAAAGCTAGCACAAGCTGAGACTCCTCTTGGCCCAGATGCTCCAGAAGAAGCCCAGCAGTTGTGGAAGGAGAGGGGACGGCTGTTCACCTATCAAGGCAAGCTCTGTAAGAGATATGTCAACTGGCGAACGAATGAACTCGTCTGGCAGATAGTGGTTCCGCAGAGGGATGCTCCAATGGTCCTAGCAGCTTATCACGATAATGCAGGACACTTCGGGTGGAAGAAGTTGGAGACCCTACTCCGTGATCGGTTCTACTGGGTGAACATGAGAAAGACAGTCGAGAAGTGGTGCCGAGACTGTGGTCCGTGTAACCTGAGGCGGAAAGATGATGCTAACCAGAGGTCTCCCCTACAGCCAATTGTCACGAAGCAGCCCCTGGAGTTGGTGGCTCTGGACCACGTGAAGTTAACACCAAGCCGGTCAGGTTATGTGTACGCCCTCACCATTGTGGACCATTACTCTCGTTTCCTGGTAGTAGTGCCCGTGAAGGACCAGACAGCCAGAACAGCAGCGAGAGCATTTCAGGCCTACTTTTGTCGACCTCACGGTTACCCTGAAAGGGTACTGACTGATCAGGGTCCTGCATTCGAGGCAGAAGTGTTCCAAGAGTTCTGTAACCTGTACGGTTGTAAGAAAATCAGAACCACACCGTACCACCCCCAAACCAATGGATTGTGCGAGAAGATGAACCATGTGGTTATTGACATGCTCAAGACTCTACCTCTGGAAGAAAGAAACCAATGGCCAGAAAAGTTACCAGATCTGGTAGACTTGTACAACCATATCCCGGTAAATTCGACCAACTGCAGCCCTGCTTACCTGATGCGAGCCAGACCTGGCAAGTTACCTGTAGACTTTGAGATGGGGACTGTGTCACCTGAGGCGGTTCAGGAAATGGAAGATTGGGATACAGAGCGGCAGCAGCGGTACCGTAAAGTCCAGGAATGCGTAGAGAGGGCCCTGTCTCAAGCAAGAACGAGACAAGAGCAGCATTACAATCAAACAGCCCCAGCAACTCCCTTAGCACCTGGAGAACAAGTCCTCAAGAAGAAACGGAGGACGCATAAATTGGATGATCAGTGGGAAAACGAGCCCTACACCATTATCCCCTCCAACTTTGACAACAGTAAGGTATGTCTCATAAGCAAGGATGAAGGCAAGACCTATCAAGCAGTTTCTCGAGACCGCCTGAAAGCGTGCCCTGAACGGTGCAGAATCCAAAGAGAAATGGAAGAAGTACAAGGAAGTCCCCAAAGTCAAGAGAAAGAGGGGGAGATGATCCAAACAATCCTTGGAAAATTCCCCAAAACTTGGACCCGAATAAACAATGCCATAGTGGTACCAGTTTTGACGTTTCCGCAGTTGGTCGAGCCAGAAACGGAAGAGGTTCCGAATCCACCTAAAGAACCGTCCGCTCCAACACGAGATGACACGCCAGCAGTGGAGCAGGAGGATCAACCCCCTGTCAGTGGTGAACCTGTCATACCCTTGGCGACTCTTAGACCACATAGGCAATCATCACGCTTACCTATCGGGGTTAGGCCTACCTGTAGTGCTGAGGTAGAAGACACACCAAGTAGTCAGGGGCAAACACCAGAGCTACGCAGGTCTCAACGCAGCACCCGGGGACAACCCCCTCCAAGGTATAGAGAGTCAACTGTATAAGGGAAAAAGAAAGAGTACTTATTAGAATGTAAATAGTTATGCGAAATGTCTGTAATGTTGTGTACAAAATGTTTTTCTTTTTTCTTTGATTGTGAAAATGGACAATTGGGCCACTGGACTATGGGTGGCCAACACCTAAATTGTTCATAGTTAGCACCAGTGTGCTCAACACCCCTGAAGAAAAACCCGTCCGGCGTGCATAGAGTGGGGTCATCAATGCTCTGACGCACGCCCAGAGCCTACGTTGGGGGTTTGAACGCGGCGGGTCCCCCATGGAGCAGTGTAATGGACACCCGGCAGGGAGCCACACTGGACTCTTATAGTAATGTTTAAGGTTGTAACGTTCAAGTAATGCGCCTCCCATAATGGGATGAAATGTTTTAACATGTCATGTTTGTTTCTACAGTCCGGGAGTACTGAATTTAACTAAGGGGGAGTGTGGCGCCCCAGGACCTGGTCGCCACAACAGCATTGCCCTCCCAAAGGGTTAATGCTGAGCCTGGAGGTAATTGGGAGATCTATTGGCCAGTAAGTTAACACCCAACACAGTTCTCCCTCCGGCCAGCAGGGGGAGCTCTGAACCTGGAACTTCAGGGAGCATTCCTTAAGTCTGGCTGGAGGGAGGAAGTAGTGGTTAGTCTGTAGACAGGAGTGAAGGAGGACAGACGGAGAGTAGTGCTGCCTTGTAGAACTGGGGCCTAGAGCTGGGATAGCTTGGCCCAGTGAAGCAAGAGGTGCAGAGAGGCACAGCAGAGACTCGGACATCGGTGTCTGTGGTTGCCAGGGCATAAAATCCATCCCTGGTAGCTGAATCCGGAGGGCAGGAGAGCTGCAAGCCCCTGGCCCAGAAGTAATCTGAAGGTACAGCTGCATTCCAAGGGCCCGGTGTAGACTCCAGCAGAGAAGCACCAGAGAGGGCCTGCGCAGTCTACCACACAGAAAAAGGGACGAACCACCAGTCCCAGCAGCAAGAGGGCAATTGCGAACCCAAAGTGCAGTGTCCTAAAACAGCAAAGAAAGATAGGGAGTAGGCCTCATACTCAACTGGCCAAAGATCACCCCAGGCACTTCCAGGCCGGCCGGACCATCTTTACCATCTGTGACGGTCTCCCTGGACTAAACTTCTGCCGAGTAAAAGAGGAGAAGGTAAAGAGACTACTGTTTGTGCCTGTGTCTTTCATTGCCTGTCGGCCCTGCACCGTGTTAGTCACACAACACCATAGACTTCCACAAGCACCAACTGTGTCCCGGGGCACCGCTTCACCTGTGGGGAGCAGTATCACCATTGCTGCCACTTCATCACCCCGGAGGCCTTACACAGCAGCGGCGGCTTAATAGCCGCATACCACAGGTGGCGTCACGAATACAAACTTAAAGTCATCAGCCACATATTCTACTGACACCCACCAGGGCCACGGAGCCGGGCCCAGCCACCACTGACTACCACCGGACTAGTCCGGCCCGGCACCGGGTGTCCCATAGCCCTGGGGTGGGCGAGTCACATGCGTCTGCTCACCCTGAGCTCCACTCACTAACTGGCTCACTGCTCCTCCTCTCCTGTTCTTGCCTACGCAACCTAGCAACCAGGATCTCTACCACACCCCTTGAGTGGACATGGAGGCCACGCCCCCTCCTGGAATCTCTCAGGAGTCCTCCCAAAGGTAGATGTGTGAGACCTGATTACTATGCGCCTGTGTAGTCACACCTCGGTCAGCCTTCTGGATTACCTGTATTGCACTGCCCCCAGCATGGGTGCAGTATTCAGTGGTGCCTGACCAGGTCAGGGGCGCCACATTCCCCCTTAGTTATCACCAGCATGTCCTCGGGCTGCAAGACAACATTTTAAAATGCATAAAACAGTAATTTAAAACATTTTAAAACCTCCAGGTACCATACATCACCACCCTCCACCCACAAGTCCGTTAACCCACCCAAAACCCTCTCAGGAAGTAGGTCACCGGTCCTTTTGGCAACAAGGTCTGGGCCATCTGCTTCCCCAGACCTTTCCTCCAATCTTCCTCTCCAGTTGTCCGCACCTTCAGCCACTTCTGGCAGGATGTAGAGGCGGCTTTCTTGGTTTGGTGGTTTCAAGGTATACCCGGCCTGGTGGAGCCGCGCCTTCAGCCTCTTCTGGCAGGATGTAGAGGCGGCCTCCACAGTTGGTGCTGACCAGGTACCCTCTTTGTGGTGGAGAGCCAGGCCCCATAAACAGGCGTGCTCTCTGGTCACAGATGAGCCAGGCCCATAAACAGGCGTGCTGCCTGGTTGCAGGCGAGCCAGGCCCCTAAACAGGCTGGCTCTGGTGGTGGTACCTCTGGGGTAACTATTTACACTGCGAGAGTTTGTGGCTATAGCCAGTTCATAGCCTTAAGGTTCGTTTTTCAAAGTGCACAAAACCTGGTGCAAAATGGCAATTTCTCACATTAGTTCATGTGGGCACATGCTTGAACTTTTTCTGTAAACGTTGCAGAACTGTAAACTGTAACTTTCTGTACTTTACTTTACTTTCTTCACTCCTCTGTTTCACCAGGGCTTGGGCCTGTAAGGCTCCTCCTCCTTACCGCAGGCTCCCAGGTCATGTTCATACTTGGTATGGTGATGGCTAGAGGTTCTTCTTCTGAGGGTAGTGGGCTCTATTCATCCCAGCGGGAATACGGCAGCATTTCTGGCTCTGGGGTCAGCTCCTCAGCCTCCTGGCCTCCCCTCCCCCTTAGTTCTCCTGAGCACTCCTCTTGCGGCAGCGCTGGGGATGGATTTTTGTCAGCAGGCCAGGGTGATGAACTCTTTACCGTCGATGTTGCGGGAGTCTTCCTGTGGGCATGTGGAGGGAGCAGATACCGGTCCACCATCTCCTTTGGGAAATGAGCCTCCAGATCAGCCTTGAGCCTCAGGTATTCGGGGTCCTCACTCGGTGGGGACGGGAGGTCCAATTCCTTGGGCTGGGGAGTGGTGTCTGCTCTGGCCTTACAGGCCGGGGTAGATGACCTTGTGGTCACCTGGCATGGCTGCGGCCTGGACCGGCGTCGCTCCCGCGGTGCGGATTGGCGTCGCTCCGGCGGTGTGGATGGGCATCGCAGCTGCGGCGGTCTGAGCTGGATGGCCCGGGCTGGGCATTGCTGCTGCAGTGTGGATGGGCATGGACTAGTGATGAGCAGCCACTACCATGATCTGGTGCTTGGTACTCGTAACTAGTGATGATCGAGCACTACCATGCTCGGGTGCTCAGTACTCGTAACTAGTGATGAGTGAGCACTACCATGATCTTGTGTTTGGTACTTGTGACAAGCAGGTGGATGCTCAGATGTGCACGTCTCGAGAACCCGAGCATGGTAGTGTCACCCGGCATTTGGCTCAAAACTCACCTAGTGTCATGGCAGAATCTGGCACTGTTCCCACCACAGACTCTGAAACTTCACACTATGGTTTCTCTGGGGCTTCTGAGTTTGCACAGGCAGGCCCAGGTGTCGACCAGCTGTGTGCTCATTAGTGATCAGGCTGGCAGAGGTTAATCTCTCCTTGCCTGCTTGTTACCTGTATGATCACATGTTATGATCACAGCTTCTCCATACCTTTTTAAGATGGTGGAAACTGACTTCCTGTGCTGATTATAGCTTTAAGCGATACCAGTCCATGTGCTGTTGTGATCCAGTTGCTGGTGAGCTACAGAGTACTGTTTGGTGTGTTGTGGAAATCCTCTTATCATCTGTTTATTTACTCCCTGCTGTTTATTTCCTTCTGATCACATATTGTCTTATACCTCTGTGTGTGATTGCTGTGAGTTAGTTTTGGTTTCCTCATTTGTCTAATTGTGTGGGTTTAACCACTCCTGCCCTGGCCCTCCCCTGGGGTGGGGGAGAGAGAGTAAGTATTAGAGCAGGGCTGGCCAGCAGCAGGTTAGCAGCTAGGTTGGTGGTCCAGACCTCTTCACCATCAGAAGTACCTCTGGGATAAGGGACAGCTAGGGCTCCCTAGTCTGAGGGCCAGTCTAGGAGCCCCGGTCCCCAGTTATCCTCTTATATTTCATGACAGGTAGTGCTTGTTTATCACTTAGGAATAAATGCAGGTTTGAAAAGACTGCAAGAATAAAAAAGAGTATGTAGGGATGCAAAGAGTCTTTCACAGACTTTGAATAACACGTCTTTTTGAGGCTAAAATGTGCCGCAAAATTGCCCCATAAAATCAACATAATGCACAGCAAAGTCAAAATGACCTTGCTGTGCACATGTTCTGGCTTAAGTGGTCATTTATTTTTACTGCTGTAGGGTTTAGAAACGCTGGAGTAGTAAAACAAGTAACATGCTCGTACTTTGGGCGACTTCCTAACGGAAGCCACCTGCTCTCTATACTGGACAGTATAGAGTGAAAGACACCAGCGGCGCACATACAACGGCAACATAGCCTACAAAGCCGCTTCAGGAAAACAACTGCCGGTGTTCTCCTGAACCGGATTCTCCTGTATAAACTTACGAGCTGCTCCAGCGTTTAAAAGGTTCCGGGTGCACGTAGCATTTATTTCATTGTAACGCAAAATTACAATCCACTTTCCTATAATCATTTGGGTCTGGTTTTCTAGTGCCATTATTGTATTCATGAACAAGGAGATTCTGGATGGACAAGGCTGTGGGTTCTCAATATTAAAATGATGATTAAATTGAGGGTTTCCTTAAATAAGCGTTTTTAAAGGCTTACTTCTATTCTGCCTGTAAGTGGTGGCTGCACACGTGTAACTCCATCCATTAATTTCCACGAGAGTCCTCAAAATTACTGAGCTCTTCGGCAGAGATTTTCAAAACTCCTGACATAAATGAATGTAGAGAGCCATGCATGAGTGGCCACCTCTCCTCTACTGGCCATGGGCAACGGGGATCCAGTCTTGAGATGGATGAAGGTCATAGAGGTGGGACCCGCATCAATCAAACATTTATGGCATAGTCTGCAGATATGCATTAAATTAAATGATAGGAAGACTGCTTAAAGGGAACCTGTCACCAGATTTGGCGATTATAAACTGCGGCCACCACAAGTCAGCTCTTATATACAGCATTCTAGAATACTGTATATAAGAGCCCAGGCCGCTGTGTCGAACATAAAAATCACTTTTATAGTACTCACCTGGTGGCGTTCCGGTCCGATGGGTGTCGATGCTCTCTGGTCCGGCGCCTCCTCTCTGCAGCGATCTCTGTCCTCCTTCTTCTGAGACCCGTGTGCATGACACGTCTTACGTCATTCACAGAGGCCTCCGTTGTGCTCCTACACAGGTGCACTTTGATTTCCCCTACTTAGGGCAGATCAAAGTATTGTAGTGTGCATGCGCGGGTGGTCTTTAATCTTTCCTCGTGCCTGCACGTTACAGTACTTTGATCTGCCCTGAGTAAGACAGATCAAAGTGCACCTGTGCAGGAGCACAATGGAGGCCTCTGTGGATGACATAGGACGCATCATGCACACGGGCCTCAGTAGAAGGACAGCGATTGCCGCAGAGTGGAGTTGCCAGACCACAGAGCAGCGGCACCCATCGGACCGAACAGCCCCCCTAGGTGATTATAATAAGTGGTTTTTAAATTATACACATCGGCCTGGGCTCTTATATACAGTATTCTGGAATGCTGTATATAAGAGTTCACTGGTTGTGGCCACAGTTTATAATTGCCAAATCTGGTGACAGGTTCCCTTGTCACTGCCGGATTGGGCTGGGTAGAAGGAGGACAGAGATCGGCGCATGAAGGAGGTGCCGGACCGGAGAGCAGCGACACCGATCAGAGCGGACCGTCCTCCTAATTGAGTATAATAAGTGTTTTTTATGTTATACAGAGCAGCCTGGGCTCTTATATACAGTATTCTGGAATGTGTATATAAGAACCTACAGGTAGTGGCCGCACCTTACAAGGGCCAAATGTGGTGACAGGTTCCCTTTAAGGCTTGTGAAAGAATATGCAGAGGAGAAGGAGTTTGGCATCAGCACCCGGTGAACCTGGGCACAGGAGTAATTTGCGCCTAAGTCATTAAGAGGCCTAGGCTGCGCATCTTATCACTGGCACTTGCCCCTTGTGCCTCACCAAAAATGTTACTTCATTCATGGACCGGAGTACATTTCTGCCGTAAGTGACATAACTTTTGTAGAATTTTTAGTGCCGCCTTCGCCACACCTCGTCCTGCCAATTCTCCACCCACTTTGTTGGATCTGGCGTGAAAACGTTGAAAAGATTCTTAACTTTTTTTAACGCAATTCACAATGTTTTGCTCCAGAAATCTGGCACAAAGAAAAAGCTTTGGTGATTCTGGGTCCCTTTAGAGGATGCCCCCATAATCTCTTCTTACGGCTCATTTATTGGTCAACTTGAGTTGGGTCCTCCTCTATAGATCCTGTTGGAGCTCCGTAGGCTACCTCTATATTATATATTCCCTTCTTGTTTAAATATCCATATATTAACAGTGGAGATTTAGATGTCTTGGCTGTACAAAGTGGAGGAACATAACTCCATCAATTAGGACATTGCTACTGCCATAGTATTACGCCGGATACATCCTGAATTTGCATCTCTTTTCCCCTGGGTCAAAATCTGTCACATTTGGGTGATCAGGACGACAATAGCAGATTTATGAATCGTGATCACTACCATTGACCAGAGATTTGTGCATTGCATAAAGGAGCGAGCCAAAAGTCAGCCTCCAGAAGCATCTTGTGTTAATCGCCTGTTGGCCGTGTTTTATGGGCTTCAGTTCAGGCCTCCGAGTTAGAGGAATTAATGTCATTGTCAGGCAGGATTTGTATTGACGCCCGGCGAAAGTAACAGACTGATGGAGTCGCTGGTCATCGGAGGTCACAACTGAAGAAAGAAGATTGGCTAATACTTATTTCTACAGCCACTTATGTTGTCAGTGGCAGGTTGATAGGACATTTTATTGTAGCATTTGGGTATTTTCATGCAGAATATTGATCCGGTCAAATTGGTCCAGTTTTGCAATCAGGCTGAATTGTATCATCGTAGAAAGGATGTGTACTATAAATGCAGGTTATCACTGATCTAAAATATACGTGATATTTTGCTGATCGCTGGAAGCCGCACCATTGATACCCTTCACTGAACCGGACAACAGTGCTCTGGTGTATCAATGGAATGAGGGTGCTGTTCCGTTCATTGTCAATGGAACTGGCAGGATAGCTGATTGCTGTACTTTTGTTTGGTGGAACCTGTGACCAGATTTGTCCTCTATAAGCTGCGGCCACCACCTGTAAGCCTTTATATACAGCATTCTAGAATACTGTATTTAAGAGCCCAGGCCGCTCTGTATAATGTAAGAAACATCCTTTATTATACTCGCCTGTGGGGCGGTCGGATCTGATGGTTGTCGCTGCTCTCATTCTGGCGCCTTTTATCTTCCTTCCATCGCCATCCTCCTTCCATGCTCCATTTGGATGACGAATTCTACATCATCCACACAGAGGCCTTTATTGCGCTCCTGTGCACGCGCATTTCGCTCTACCCAAATGTGGGCAGATCAAACTATTGTAGTGTGCATGCGCCGGCGATCTGTGACCTTTCCCCATGCATGCGTATTACAGTGCTTTGCCTTCAGCAGGGTAGAAAAAAGTGCGCATGCGTAGGAGCGAATGGAGGCCTCTGTGTGGATGACATAGGGTGCATCATCCACACAGAGCTGGGAAGGAGGAGGATGGTGATGGTAAGTAGGAGGAGGTTCCGGACCAAGAACCAGCGACACTCATTGAATCGGACTGCTCTGCAGGTGAGTATAATAAAAGATGTTTTTTATGTTATACAGAGCAGCCTGGGTTCATATATACAGTATTCAAGAATTCTGTATATAAGAGCTTACTGGTGGTGGCTGCAGCTTATAAGGGACAGATCGGATGACAGGTTCCCTTTAAGGGATCATGCCATGGCACAATTGAAATGGGACCCTTAAATACCTAGTTGTTGGGATTGGTGAAGAAGATCAACACTAATGGATAGGTAATAATATGCATTAATTATAGAACACTTTTAAAAGGGATTTCTCTAGAGATGAGCAAACCCGAACAGTAAAGTTCTTACCAAACACAAACTTAGGCCTCTTTCACATGTTCGTTTTGGGATGTCGCGGTGGCCTGGTCCGGTTCTGTGGTCCCGTCGGCGTCAATAAAAGATGAAGCGGTTGGGGATGTTAGGATTAGTTGTCTCGTGACGCCATCTGTGGTATGAGGGAAGCCGCCGCTGCGGAGCTTCTCTCTCTTCTGGGGCAGATGATAACGCAGCTTGGATGTTGCAGCTCTCCACAGGTAGAGCTAGGCCCCAGGGAGGATGATGGTGGTGTAAGTCTGGCGCCGGAGCGCAAGGTAACGGCGCCGGCAAAGATGAGGACGAGACAGTGGCTGCGGTCAAAGTTCTCTTTACTCACTGTACTGTCACCCTTGTAGTGCCGGTTTCCGCTGTGATGAGTCCCAGTCGATAGTCGAAGGCCACCACTGGTGTTCCTGCTGTGTGTCTTTTCTAACAGGAATCCCTCCACTCCAATGTCTGGTTTGTGGAACGGGCCGCAGGTGCTCACTGCATGCTCAGCGGACCCTGGAATTCCCCTTCTGCTGTAGAAAGCTTGGGCTGAGCTTCCTGCTACAAGACTCGGGCCTTGTGGTGCTTCCTGAAGTGTGATGTTGCCTGGACCAAGGTCCTGACATCTTTCCTGTCTGCTGGGTGCAGACTTGACTGACTATATGTATATGTTGCTCCTACTGCTCCCCCCAGTGGTGCCCGCCCCCTAGGTGGCTGGCCTAGTAACTGGAAAGTCCCATGGCTTGTGATGACCACCCCCGCATCTACCCATGTCCAGTCCCAGTGGGAAAGCACCTAAACTGTGTGTTGTGTGAATGTGATGAACACCAGTGAATAACCTCCTCCTTACCCGGGATGAGTACTGCACCTTAAGTGAGATGTAATACCCTGTGGCGACTGAAGCCTCAGGGGCTCCACACAAGCCGCTTGCAGTGTCTGAATGGCTCACACTGGGGATAAAAACAACATTATCAAATGTAGTGTTTCCAAAACAAGAAGAAAAATCTTGCCCTCCCTTCCCTTTAAGTGCTCTCTTTATGGCCGGCTGTCTGTTGACAGTGAGGCGAACTGCCAAATCAGTGACTTGCATTGGGGTTCACATCCAGTTCGGGTCCGAAATGAACTTTATCTAAAGTCCAAGTGAACCCTCTGAACCAAATTTCAATGGGTCCGCTCATCTCTAGCTTTCTCAAGTTTGGAAATTATTCTCTTTCCCAGCAGTCAGATCCTGAGTGACCAGAATGTTATCTCCTATCAAAATGATAGGGGATACATTTCACATTTTAGAATTCCCCCTTAAATTAATATCTCTTCTTTGTTATTTGTTGATATAACACGTTGATGCTAACTTAAAGGGGTATTCCCAGAATTAAAATGTATCCCCTTCCCTTAGGATAGGGGATATGTTATTGATCGCTGGAACCCCAGTGATCCTGAGAACAAAGTTATCTTGAGAATTGGGCAATGCAGCCACTTCTTGAATGGAGATGTGCCCATGTCGCGGGCGGAGGAGGGGACGCTGCGCTCTCCCACTGCTCGGGTCCGGCCGCTGCTACTGCGGCTGCTGCTCGGTGGTGGCTCGAGCGGTGGGCCGGATCCCGGGGACTCGAGCGGCGTTCCTCGCCCGTGAGTGAAAAGGGGATTTTGATTATTGTCCGTGACGCCACCCACGGTTGTGGTGATATTGGTGACACCACCGCTGCTCTAGATGGGGATCCCGGGAGCGGTGACAGGGAGCAGCTTTGTTGTTAGTTCTCCCCTCCGTGGGTAGGGGGTTGGTTGTCCCGGGGCCCGGTGATGGGGTAGGGATGGATGGCAGGCAGGTTATGGGGCCTGGTGAGGTGCAGGGTCGCGGGGGGCAGCGCTGTGCCGCACGGCACGGTGGTACTCAGCCAATGATGAGGACACAGTTCTCGGTAAAACAAATGGCTGGATGGACGGGTCCCACAGACGGCTGTGGTAGTTTTTCCCCTACCCTGGTTCGTAGTGTAAGTCCTTTCTTTCGCCTCCGTGCACGCTCCTCCTGCGCTCCGGTTTCCAGCTGGCTCCCCGGTTCGGTACCGGTGGGCCACCGCCCAGCCCCGGCTACCTACGGTTCCACCAACTGTCTTCCCGGCTCCCACAGACGGCCACTACCGTCTGCCTCACTCTCTACCCTAGGGTCCTAGGCTCCAACCTAGGCCCCTGTCTGCTTCTGTCTCCCTGCAGACCTCCTCTCTCTTCCTCTGCCTGGACTTGTCTGGACCTGCTTCCTGCCTCAGGCCAGCCAGACTCTTCGGTGGGCATGCCTATCTGCTTGACTCCGCCCACCTAGTGTGTCTGTCTGAACCCGAGGGAAGGAATCAGGTCTCACTGGGGATGTCTGTTGTGAACTGCTGGGGGTGGGGGTGTGTTGGTGTTGTGCTCTGTGGCCCCTGGCTTGTCCAGGGCGCCACACCCATGCTTGATCTCTCCTGTATCCATTGGGTATGAGGCTGCCGGAGACAACCTTATTAATAAGCTCTGCAACTTCCGACAGACCCTCAAGGAATATCATGGTAGTCAGTCAAGCATGGTAGTCAATCAAGACAAGCCTATCCCTGGATTCCAAAGGCCTGTTCTTTGGATTGCTGGAGGTTCCAGCAATATGACCCCCCAGCAATCAGTAAGTTAAGGCTTCTGAATAAGAGAACATGTATGAATGTCTTATGTGGTATGAACAGTCATTCCCTAGTGTTTACTAGGTGGACAACAAATATATTATATCATGAAAGAAAACGCTTTCTGATTTTCTACGCCTGACATTGATTACTTGTCATAAGCCTGTGTAAAAGAGAATTAGAACTGACTTGAAGACTTCAATTCGAATCATAAATGTTTTTTAATTTATGGGGAACATGGGGTTATTACTACATGCACGGTATTTTGGTTGTCTTGTATGATCTCCAGTTTATATGTCTGTTGATGCCTGATTTGTTTAGTTCTATAACGGCTCCCACCGTGTTGTTTATTGGGAATTTCTTTCATAAAGTTAACGGCCATGTGATAGGGATGCTAGAAATCTTCTAAAGAATGATAAAAGAGCGTGAATCCAAGACATCATCTTAGTTATGCTCACAAGTTGTAACCACCCTTGAAGTCCAGATTGCTGTCTTAGAAGTTCTGGGCCTCGAAGAAAGCATTAAATATCATAGAGAGGGTGTGTAAACATTTTACACCAGTCTGGAAATACAGAAATGGCTAAAAAAAAAAAAAGCCCATACAGATCCCCCTGTAGGAATGTTTTACTGTATCTCTGAAAGCAAAGAATACACCAGAATTTGGAAATACAAAAAATGTGCAGATAGGGAATGGGAATAGAAAGACTGGGCACAGCAACTCATAGGGTAGCGTATAAACTATGGGTAAAGAAAGGTGCTAACCGTCTGACTCTTTCTTCAGTCAGAATGTATGTGAATTCCTCTTTGTGGAGCTGGAGGTCCCAAGAATGTCATCAATATAACTTCCATAGGTCTCACCTAATGTGGTTACAGAATATGGTCTAACAGAAAGAAATTACCAGACTCCTGTAAGAGTTATTACACTTTTAAGTTATTTTCATAAATCATAGTACATGCGAAGAAAGAAACTTTGTAATATATCTTATTAGAGAAAAATTCCGTTTTTCCAAATTACCAGCCATTTCTTCTCTCCTGGCACTGATCATTCACTCTCAAAAACTGCTTTAATCTGTATAAAAATCTATTTCAAAAAGCGATCAAATTATACCTGCTGCTTTTAAAAATCTAGGGAGAGGGAAAGGGGGAGAAAAAGGCAAAACAGGCAAAAAATGCAAAGGCTTCTAGAGTTAAACAAAACTAAAATGCTACTTAAGAAAAACTACACTTTGACCCGAGATCCAATGGAAATCAATAATTGGGCAGTTCGGATCTCTGTCTACATACAACCAGCCATAAACAAAGCACTTCCAGGGGAGAGAGGGCAGGTTTTTTTTTGGGGACACACTACATCCGAAAACATTGTTTTTATCCCCAGTGAGAGCCATTCAGAGACTAGAAACGGCTCGCACTGGGCTGAGCATTGAGCGTACCCCGTACGCCCCGATCCTTGATCGAGTAGTTAGCATACATAAAACACCTGAGCTCCAAACTTGGACAGTGATTTTTTTTGGGTAGGCAGTGTAATGTGCAACAAGAGTGTCCCAGCCTGTGTCATGCCTGGTTTCCCTCTGCTTCCTCCCTCTCTACCCTGTGCTATCATCACTTCAGTCTCTGCCTGTCTATGGTCCTTGTGGGTTGTGGGGGAAGGGGACATCCCTCTTTATCCTCCTATCAGCCCCTATAGCCAATAGGGGGCTGGTTTATGCCCATATATATATATAGCCCTTACCTCTATGGGTTGTCCTCTTCCCCCCCATAGTATTTGGAATCTGGTCTTAAAAGTCTGTGTTGAGTAACAACCCCGAACTTTTTCGGGTTCGTTCATGTCTACTCATGTACACTAGTAGGGCTCAACTAGTGGGGTTGATTCACTAAGCCGAGGGCAGGGTGAACACACAGACCGGAGGAGATGGCACAGTAAGCTAGACTTGCAGCAATACACATGCAACAGCAAGGATCAGGACAACTGGGTAAACTGGATGGTAGGCACATAAACGGAGCAGGACACTGCAGAAGACACAGAGCCAGTGTAGACAAGAACAAGAACTGAAGATGGTATAGGAAATTCAGAAATTACATTACATTTGAATGTGAACAAGTCCAAAGGAGTGTTTGTTATGCTTACAGCAGATAAAGCGTTGATCAGCAGATCTTAAGGCCCCTTTACACACTGAGACTTTCTAGCGATCCCTCCAGCGATCCGATCCCGACCTGGCCGGGATCGCTGGAAATTCTCTAAACAGTCGCTGGTGAGCTGTCAAACAGGCAGATCTGGCCAACGACTCAGCAGCGTTTAGAGACTTTGCAGCGATCCCGGACCTGCAGATTGACCTCGCTGGTAGGGAACGCTATAGCACGCCTACGGGCTGGGTTCTAAAAGTCGCTAATGATGTCGTTGTAACGGTGTCAAACACACCGATGCATGCTGCACAGCGGGAAACAAAGGACCAAAAAATGGTCCTGAAAGATTTGTAGAGATCAGCGACGTCACAGCGGGGGCCAGGTCGCTGATGCGTGTCACACACTACAATGTCGCTGGGGAGGTCGCTATTACATCACAAAACCGGTGACGTTACAACGATATCGCTAGCAATGTTGCAGTGTGTAAAGGGGCCTTTAGCCGGGAAGTAGATGAAAGTTGTAGAAACCACAGGAGTTTGCAGATAAGCAAGTCAAATGGTAGAACTGATGAGGCTAAAGCGGGCTTTACATGCTACGATATTTCTAGCAATTGCTAGCGATATCGTACGCAAAAGCACCCGCCCCCGTCGTACATGCGATATCGTGTAATCGCTGCCACAGAGAACACTGTCGCTACGGCAGCGTCACACGCACTTACCTGGTCGGCGTTGTCGCTGTGACTGACGAACAATCCCTCCCTCAAGAGGGAGGTGCGTTCGGCGTCACGGCGACGTCACTACGACGTCACTAAGAGGCCGGCCAATCAAAGCAAAGGGGCGGAGATGAGCGGGACGAACATCCCACCCACCTCCTTCCTTCCTCATTGCGGGCGGGACGCAGGTAAGGAGATGTTCGTCGTTCCTGCGGTGTCACACATAGCGATGCGTGGTGCCGCAGGAACGACGAACAACTACTACAAACAACCATTAACAATTTTTGGTTTTAGGATGACCTCTCCTTGGTGAACGATTTTCACCACTTTGGAGGACGTTTAAGGTCGCTGGTAAGTGTTACACGCTGCGATACCGTTAATGACGTCGGATGTGCGTCACTAACGACGTGACCCCGACGATAAAACATTAACGATATCGTGTGTGTAAAGCCCCCTTAACTCTGAAGCACAGGGTAACTGAATACTACCATACTCAAAACTTAAACACACCATGGGTGAGATAGTCGTCCTTAATAGGTTTTGGGTGATGACATCACTGGATTTTAACCAGAAACCTGAGGAAGATGGCCATAAGTGAAGGGTGTAGGGAGCCAGTGCCAAAGCTTGGACAGGTGTGTAACATACACACAACGGCTTGTTCTGAAAAGTAATTAAACCTTGAATAGTTGTTGGCAAATTCTTGTCAGCCTTCAGCTTTCCTTTCTAACTCCCCTTTACCAAAGCCAAAAATGCACATGTGCATATTAGGGAAAGAGAAATTAATAACCCACAGCAATTCTCTTACTTCACAGCTTAACTACGTTAAGATTCAAAGGTATGAGTGCTAAAATTTACCACCCCCCATCTATTATTTTTTATCTTGATGTCTCCGAACAAACATTGGCCAAACAAACAAGCACCACGCCCGATTCACAATGGGGGTTAGTAGTGGTGATCATGTGCTGACATGGAACGTGTCATCAGAAAATTACTTATTGTTTAAATCAGATTTTTTTTTAAATATTTAACATTTATTTTTTGATTTTTGGCAATGTTTTTTTCCCATATCACAATCAGCATTAAAAATAAAAGTGAGAAATCTTCCAATTTTCACACTGGACATTGGGGCTTTCTAGACAGACTTATACTTCCTCTTGTCTCTCAACTCCGGACTGCTGTTTACCCGTCTCTGCCTATCCTCCCTTGTTTCTGTTGTGACTTCCCGGCTTCTGACCTTGGACATCCTCCTGACCACGTCCTCGCCTGCTCCCTGAATTTTGTACGTACTCTCCTGGAACACTAACCTTTGGCTTGTATTTTGACCTTGCCTTTGTCTGCCCCCTGTGTACTGTCGTACCTCCTGGTTTATGATCTCTGCCTGTCTGACTACCTCTGCATTTACTGCATACCAGTAGTGTCTAGCGCCACTTTGTGACAGTCATCACAAGATGTCATCGCAGCTTCCTTACTCTATGCAGACCATGCGTTGGATCCATTCGAGTGCTGGGAGGTGAATATTACTGTTTGTTACGGTACTTTTTTGACATGTTCAGTCCCGTGGGCAAGTTTAATTTTGCCCAATAGCCCCTTTGTTACTAATGTATACCCTTGTTCTGGTATAGTTGAGCTTTTTTTTTGTACTCCTGTAAGTATTTGATGAAACTCTACATCTTTTCAGCTGTTTCAACTTATTTATGGTAATTTATGATGTTTTTTTGCTGATTACATCGCCTCTTCTATTATTCTGTAGCACTGACACATTTTGTTATAAGCCACTTTGCTGTCATTTGTATATGCCTTTTGTCTGATTCTTTGTCTGATAACTGTCAAGAAAATGAAAAAATATCAGCGTAAGGAAAAACAAACGTTGTCTGGACCATATCTTACATAACTGTGCATTTAAGCGTTTACCTACAGCGACTGTCTCGATTATTGTTGGCATAGAAATATAGCTGCCATAGTCACCTTCATCCGTGGGCCGAGGGAGCGTGGAGAGAGCAGATCTATAATTATAGGTGGGATCGAGCTGTATGCCAATTAATGGCAGCATGAGATATTAGCATTCATTCCCACTTCAATGCAATTAACCTTTGCACAGATAATTGAGAGCAGAAGTCACAGCAGCCAGAGATGTGATACCTGGATTATGGCTCCACTTCTCTCTGATGCCCGCATGACAACACAGAGTAAAACCTGCCAAAATACCTCGCGCCCTGCAATTCACCCGCAGGAAACTGATTGAATTGCATATTCACTGCACACATCGACAAAGAGCATTGACTATGAACGTCACAGCGAGGGCTATAACTGAAAAATGTAGTCAGATCTGAATGAATAACTAAATTTAAAGGGGTTGTCCACTACTAGGACAACCTCTTCTGACTCCACCAGTTAAAATAAAAGATCCTGTACTTCCCCTCCCATTCTGGCGGCATTCCAGCGCTGTCGGTAACCACTGTTCGGGGGCTGACATGACATTGCGACGTCAAGAGAGCCTTTTGCCCAATCACCGCCAGCTTCTCTCTCCCCGCCTTTGGACCAAATTAGCAATCAAGGGGAAGTGAGTGTCAATGTCACGCACTTGACTAGCAGTATCTGGTAAACCCCCCAAAAGATGTTACAACGCACAATGAACACAGGGGTCACGTTACAACGGAGATCCCTGCCGCTAAGGAGAGGAGTGAGGGGGCACCTCCTGAGTAGAGTTGAGCGGATCGTGAATAATCCAGGTCCGGCTGATCATCGGTGGGTTGACAAAGAAGTCCGGATCCGATCCGGAATGTGGCCCCATATATGTCAATGGGGAGCGGAATCCGGGACGAGAGAGAGAGAAAAAAAACAAACAAAAAAAACGGATCCGGATCGTGCACCCGGAATCCCGCGGATCTGCCGCTCAAACCGCGCGGATCCGGATTTTGCTGATCCGGGTCCGCTCAACACTACTCCTGAGCTCACCTCTAGCTGACTCCTGAGATCCCTAGTGTCCCTACAGTGCTGGACAAAAGTATTGGCACCCTTGCAATTCTGTCAGATAACACTCAGTTTCTTCTTGAAAATGATTGCAATCACAAATTATTTTCATTTAATTTGTCTTCAATGAAAAAAAAAAAAAAATTGTCATAAAGCCAAATTGGATATAATTCCACACCAAACATAAAAAAGGGGCTTGACAAAAGTATTGGCGCTGTTTGAAAAATGATGTGATGCTCCTCTAATTTGTGTAATTAACAGCACCTGTAACTTACCTGTGGCACCTAACAGGTGTTGGCAATAACTCAATCACACTTGCAGCCAGTTGACATGGATTAAAGTTGACTCAGCCTCTGTCCTGTGTCCTTGTGTGCACCACATTGAGCATGGGGAAAAGAATAAGACCAAAGACCTCTCTTAGGACTTGAGAATCCAAATTGTGAGGAAGCATGAGCAATCTCAAGGCTACAAGTCCATCTCCAAAGACCTGAAAGTTCCTGTGTCTACGGTGCGCAGTGTCATCAAGAAGTTTAAAGCCCATGGCACTGTGGCTAACCTCCCTAGATGTGGAAGGAACAGAAAAATTGACGAGAGATTTCAACGCAAGATTGTGCGGATGGTGGATAAAGAACCTCAACTAACATCCAAACAAGTTCAAGCTGCCCTGCAGTCCGAGGGTACAACAGTGTCAACCCGTACTATCCGTCGGCATCTGAATGAAAAGGGACTGTATGGTAGGATACCCAGAAAGACCCCACTTCTTACCCAGAGACATAAAAAAGCCAGGCTGGAGTTTGCCAAAACTTATCTGAGAAAGCCTAAAACGTTTTGGAAGAATGTTCTTTGGTCAGATGAGACAAAAGTAGAGCTTTTTGGGAAAAGCCATCAACATAGAGTTTACAGGAAAAAAAAGAGTCATTCAAAGAAAAGAACACGGTCCCTACAGTCAAACATGGCGGAGGTTCCCTGATGTTTTGGGGTTGCTTTGCTGCCTCTGGCACTGGACTGCTTGATCGTGTGCATGGCATTATGAAGTCTGAAGACTACCAACAAATTTTGCAGCATAATGTAGGGCCCAGTGTGAGAAAGCTGGGCCTCCCTCAGAGGTCATGGGTCTTCCAGCAGGACAATGACCCAAAACACACTTCAAAAAGCACTAGAAAATGGTTTGAGAGAAAGCACTGGAGACTACTAAAGTGGCCAGCAATGAGTCCAGACCTGAATCCCATAGAACACCTGTGGAGAGATCTCAAAATGACAGTTTGGAGAAGGCACCTTCAAATCTCAGGGACCTGGAGCAGTTTGCCAAAGAAGAATGGTCTAAAATTCCAGCAGAGCACTGTAAGAAACTCACTGATGGTTACCGGAAGCGGTTGTTCACAGTTATTTTGGCTAAAGGTTGTGCAACCAAGTATTAGGCTAAGGGTGCCAATACTTTTGCCTGGCCCATTTTTGAGGTTTTGTGTGAAATGATCAATGATTTGATTTTTGTTTAATTCTCTTTTGTGTTTTTTCATTGCAAGCAAAATAAATGAAGATAATAATACCAAAGAATTTGTGATTGCAATCATTTTCAAGAAGAAACTGAGTATTATCTAACAGAATTGCAGGGGTGCCAATACTTTTGGCCAGCACTGTATACAGGCTCTTGCAACCTGTCACTGAGCTAGATACTTTAGACCCTCAGTTAGCCCTACAGTCACCCTGGCTAGTGAGCAGGCCGATGAGACTAGCAGGTCACTAGACTCGCCCCTACAATACAGAAATACAAACAAAACAAATACAGAAACGTCTTCCAGAGCAGGCTCCTTCCAAAGTGGACCACATAGAAATGAGGATTACGTTTCTATCACAAGCATCATATGATCAGATCACATGACTTAAATAGGGAAGGCGAGTGAACCCAAAGAGCCACACCTCACATTGGCAGCTACAGCCAGCAGCCAGACGGGAAAGGGTGCTTAACCCTTACAGCACCACAAGCAAGGAGATGTTATCAAGTGACAGTAGTGAACCTGCCAGTAGCAAGGCGCTGTGACCGAAGGGCTGTGAAGAAGGGCGGAAACTGACAACACAGAGCTACAGGGAGGAGGAAGGGACAAAATACAAGGAAAGTCAAACCTTCTACCTAGCAACAAAAAAGACAATACTCAGTAATGCAAAACAGTGAACAAATCCCCAGTCGTGGGCCTTGACACCTATCCATGATCGCTAAGGGGTACTTTGCACTTTGCGACATCGCTACTGCGATGTCCTCGGGGTCAAATCGAAAGTGACGCACATCCGGCGCTAGTAACGACGTCACAACGTGTAAAGCCTAGATGCACTGATAAACGATCGCAAAAGTGTCGTAAATCGGTGATCTGTGTAGTGTCGGTCATTTTCATAATTTCGCTGCAGCGACAGGTACGAGGTTGTTCCTCGTTCCTGCGGCAGCACACATCGCTGTGTATGAAGCCGCAGGAGCGAGGAACATCTCCTTACCTGCCTCCACCGGCTATGCGGAAGGAAGGAGGTGGGCGGGATGTTTACGTCCCGCTCATCTCCGCCCCTCCGCTTCTATTGGCTGCCTGCCGTGTGACGTCACTGTGATGCCGCACGACCCGCCCCCTTAGGAAGGAGGCGGGTCGCCGGCCAGAGCGACGTCGCAGGGCAGGTAAGTGCGTGTGCAGCTGCCGTAGCGATAATGTTCACTACGGCAGCTATCACAAGATATCGCATGTGCGATGAGGGCGGGAACTATCGCGCTCGGCATCGCTAGCATCGGCTAGCGATGTTGCAGCGTGCAAAGTACCCCTAAGAGTCTGACCGGCAGAATCCTGTGAGGATCACGACAATGGAAGTCCAATAATCTGTTGTGTGAATTGGAGCAGTACTGAGCATGTGCAACCACTGTAGTGGTCGCAAAGGATCACTACTGCTCCCCTCACTCAGGGAACTTTGATGCTTCCTGTTCCAGCAGTTGGACCCCCAATGGTCATGTATTTAAGATCTATCCTGTGGATAGGTGGTAAGTAATGAAGCTGGCTATCTTTCAAAAACCTAAACCCTAAATTTGCCAAATCATTACCCATGATTTATTGTAATTCCCACATCAACTGGCGCAGAAATCCTTTGATAACACCGTCATGATTTTCCAAACCAAAAAGTAGTGACACTTAAAGGAGTTTCCCATTTTCAGAAAACCCCTATTTCTAGGCTGCAGATGGTTTAAAAAAATTATAAACCGTGCTTTATTCACCCTCCCCAGGCCCAACACGCTGCATCTCCTCTGCTGTTTTATTGTCCTTTATTGAAATTAATAGCTAATCGGTGAGCTCTGCCGCGCTAAATGGCTAGTGCCATTAACATAGGGAGAACCCCTGAGCTCACTGATTGACTGCAGCGTTGTATACGTGATGTCAGCACTGCAGACAATATCCAACACCGGGAGCAGCAGTGGTGAAAAGGAGAGTGGGGAAAGCACAGTTTGTTTTTATAACAAAGTGGAGCCGGAGGGCGGGGATTTTACAAAAACTGCAAACCCCCTTTAAGGGGACATTTAGATACACATATGGTATATTGGTACATTTCGGATTGTCAAGTCTACAGTGTGTCCACCCATATCCTGTCCACCGCCATTAACTTGAGAATGGCGGCAGCTATAAGCATAGAAGTAATGTCTAGGTATAGTAAAGTAGCCTTGTGCTATGTGCCGCCCCCGCGACAGCCGACGGGCTGCTCGGATCCGCATCCGCAGTGGCTCGAGGGGTCTCCGGACCCAAGGCGGGGTCGCGCAGCCGCTCAAAATGAAAAGGGGGGGGGCGGGTATTTACAAAAGGGGTGAAAAATAGAGTTTGAGACGTCGTGGTAACGTGGGACACCACCGCTGCTGCGTTTGGGGGAGCACCCGGGAGCGATGGGATGGCAGCTTGAGATGTTAACCCCTCCGTGGGCAGGGGGAAGGTGAGTGAAAGGATAGGGACCCGTCGGGAGGAGAAGGGCACAACGTACTCACACAGTCCAGGAATTCTGACACTGACAACGGTTAAACCAAAGTCTTGAATGCTCTGCAGGTTTTGTTGGAGCACGTTGCTGGTTGGTCTGAAGCTTTGTCCCTTGGCACTGTGTTTACTCTTTGTGGATCCCTTTTGCCTGAAACTACTCGGGTCCCGCTCACCCGTGTTGCTAGTGGAGTGAGCTTGCTCTCAGGGTTCACACTTGAGATTTTCTGGACGGTTTTGGAAAGTCCTATCCCCCTCGTTGCGCTAGTACCCCGATTTTGGAATGGGTGGCGAACGGCTCGTGAAGACTCCGTCCTCGTCGGGTGAATTACTGGGCTGCGTGAAGCTACTTCCAAGCCTAGAGTCCGCGTACCCCGTCGTGCCCTGACCCCTGCCCGGTTGTAGCACAAGGCCGCCGAACTGCCCTTCGTGGCAGTACCGTGCCTCTTGCCACTACCCCCTGCAACCGGGGTTCCAGCTCCTTCCAGGCCAGGCCAACGTCTGGCACCTGGGATGTGTACAGGAGCCCAGCTCCGCAGCGTGACCTTTTTCTGTCACTGCTGCTCTCGAACCGAACACTGACTACCCACTGACACCTTTGGCCCTCCTTCTACCATCCCTCCATCTGGGCGGACCTATTCCCCTCAGGCTACCCAATGGGTGTGTGGTGCAGAGTGTTCCTCAGGATTTGTGTATACCTACTCTTAGCAACACCAAAGGGACAGGACCCATAACCAAGGAGGAGCGGGTGCCATGCAGAAGGGCAGGTTGCACAGCACCCTTGTGACGACCTGATAAGCCAGGGCATCACACGCTACTCAATTAAATCACCTATAGCGCCACCTGGTGGAAAACAACAGAGTTAGCATTTTTATCTCGAAAACGAAACAAGAGAGAAAAAAAGTGAATTAAAAAATTGTAGGGCATCATCAATTCAATACGAATCGACACCTTGCATACAGAAATGCTATAATATGAGACCCATGACCCCCCCAAACATTGAATGCTGGTCACGCATATGGCGCTCATTTAACTTTGATGCTCAAAGTGGCCCCCGTCAGCTGCAATGCACATCTGGACTCTGCACAGCATACTGTATCTTGCTGCACGTTGTGCAATATGGTAGGTGACACGTTTGCACAAGCATCTGTGATACGTCGTCGTAGGTCCTGCAATGTTGGTGGAGGGGTTGCATAGACCTGCTGTTTGATGTGACCTCACAGAAAGAAGTCCAATGGGGTCAGGTCAGGTGAGCGTGGAGGCCACTGCACATAGCCACCATACCCAATGACTTGTAGGAAGGTCTCCATGAGGTATCGCTTCACGTCCGCAGCCTTGTGAATTTTACACATTCTAATCATAGCATTTCTGTATGAAAGGTGTCGATTCTTATTGAATTGATGATGTCCTACAACTTTGTAATTCACTTTTTTTCTCTATTTCGTTCCGTTTTCGAGATAAACATGCTAACTCCGTTGTTTTCCACCAGGTGGCGCTATAGGTGGTTTCATTGCGTAGCGCATGGCTACTTTACTATACCTAGACACCACTTCTATGCCTATAGCTGCCGCCGTTCTCAAGTTAATGGCGGTGGACAGGATATGGATGGACACACTGTATATCTATGCTGTCTGTATATTACGATTAGTAAATCTGCTCACAACACATTTAAAAAACAAGAGCGCATAACAAATCCACAGTCAAAAAATATTAGCTGTCTCAAGTACTATAAATGTGATAGTAAAATTAGTCATCAAAAATAGATAAAAAAACATAATTAAAAAGAAACAATAATATGACTCTGCATAAATTGTTCCACTAAATAAATGCAATACTGAGTTAGATAAATGACCTATTTCTCGCTTGTTAAAATCTTATAAAGATGATATTCGTCAACATTACTGACACCATATTTTATGGCGGTTCGGAAGCAGATCCACGCCTGTGATTTCCGTACACACCGCTGCTTACTAACACCTCGATTTATCAGCAAGAATGCTGAATATTTAATTCTGTGTTGCCTTCTGCATGTGTGGTCCTAGAATAAATCCACAGGCTCGTTATTAATCAAACCACAGGCCCCTGACATGACGAAATGAGATATTGCTGCACCCCAACGGGGCTCAAACAGCTGGCTGGTGGAATAACGCAATACAGCACCAATTCAATTTCTTAAAGTGTCCTTCTCCTGAGTCAGATGCCACTTCAGATATCCATGAAGAAGGGTCTGCAGTGGACTAGGCTAGACTAACAGGTGCATGGGTAGACAGGAAAAACACGTACACTGGGTAAACGGGTCACTGAGCTGCTACCACGCTCTAGAAAAGGGAGCAACCTGTGAGCATTAGCTACCATCGGACTGCGGACCACCCGAATGCCTGACTGTGGACCACCCGAACACCTGACTGCTGACCACCGGAATACTAGACTGCTGACCACCGGAAAGCCTGATTGCTGACCACCTGAAACATGTGACTGTTGACCACTACAACACCTGACTGCTGACTGTTGACCACCCAAACCCCTGATGACCACAAGAACACCTAATTGCTGACCACCCAAAAACCTGCCTCCTTACTGACCGCCCTAACACCTGACTCCTGACTGACCGCCCTAACACCTGCCTCCTGACTGACTGCCCTAACACCTGCCTCCTGACTGACCGCCCTAACACCTGCCTCCTGACTGACCGCCCTAACACCTGCCTCCTGACTGACCGCCCTAACACCTGCCTCCTGACTGACCGCCCTAACACCTGCCTCCTGACTGACCGCCCTAACACCTGCCTCCTGACTGACCGCCCTAACACCTGCCTCCCGACTGACCGCCCTAACACCTGCCTCCCGACTGACCGCCCTAACACCTGCCTCCCGACTGACCGCCCTAACACCTGCCTCCCGACTGACCGCCCTAACACCTGCCTCCCGACTGACCGCCCTAACACCTGCCTCCCGACTGACCGCCCTAACACCTGCCTCCTGACTGACCGCCCTAACACCTGCCTCCTGACTGACCGCCCTAACACCTGCCTCCTGACTGACCGCCCTAACACCTGCCTCCTGACTGACCGCCCTAACACCTGCCTGCTAATGGACCGCCCTGATGCCTTCTGACTGACCGCCCTAGCACCTGCCTGCTGATGGACCACCCTAACACCTGCCTTTTGACTGACCGCCCTAACACCTCCCTCCTAACTGCAATAACACCTCCCTCCTGACTGACTGCCCTAACACCTATCTCCTGACTGACCGCCCTAACACCTACCTCCTGACTAACTGCTCTAACACCTCCCTCCTGATTGACCACTCTAACACCTGCCTCCTGACTGACCGCTCTAACACCTGCCTCCTGGCTGGCTGACCAACCTAACACCTGCCTTCTGGCTGGCTGACCAACCTAACACCTGCCTCCTGACTGACTGCACTAACACCATCCTCCTAATAGAGCGCTCTAACACCTGCCTCCTGACTGACTGCTTTAACACCTGATTCCTGACTGACCGCCATAACATCTCCCTCCTGACTGACCGCCCTAACACCTTCCTTCCTCCTGACTGACCGGTCTAACACCTTCCTCCTGACTGACCGCCCTAACATTTGCCCCCTGACTGACCGCCCTAACATTTGCCCCCTGACTGACCGCCCTAACACCTGCCTCCTGACTGACCGCCCTAACACCTGCCTCCTGACTGACCGCCCTAACACCTGCCTCCTGACTGACCGCCCTAACACCTGCCTCCTGACTGACCGCCCTAACACCTGCCTCCTGACTGACCGCCCTAACACCTGCCTCCTGACTGACCGCCCTAACACCTTCCTCCTGACTGACCGCCCTAACACCTTCCTCCTGACTGACCGCCCTAACACCTGCCTCCTGACTGACCGCCCTAACACCTTCCTCCTGTCTGACCGCCCTAACACCTTCCTCCTGACTGACCGCCCTAACACCTGCCTCCTGACTGACCGCCCTAACACCTGCCTCCTGACTGACCGCCCTAACACCTGCCTCCTGACTGACCGCCCTAACACCTGCCTCCTGACTGACCGCCCTAACACCTGCCTCCTGACTGACCGCCCTAACACCTGCCTCCTGACTGACCGCCCTAACACCTGCCTCCTGACTGACCGCCCTAACACCTGCCTCCTGACTGACCGCCCTAACACCTTCCTCCTGAATATGGAATTATATCTCAGCTGATGAAAAGAGTTCCTATATGAAAACACCGATTACTGCGCCTATCTCAGAAAACTCCTTCAGGAATACATCTTGGAAACCATCTGATCTCTGGTGATTGTGAGTTGCATTCCTTGTAGACTTGTTGGGTGTTGAGAGGTCAGTTAAAAAAAAAACAAAAAACTTTTCTGTTAAGGAGGGACTTTCTGGGATTTCAGCTCTGAAGGGTGATTTGTTCCACAGATACTCTGCATTTTTAACACTTTTCGCCTGTTTTTTTTATGTAATTTTAACTTTGCTTATTTTGTTCACTGTTATTTTCCCCGTGTCCTCGATTTTAGAACTTTTGCTCTGTGACTTCTCTAACATCTGACTTCCCCTGATAGAGATGGGATAAGTTGGCTCAGTATAATGCTATATGATGGCTGCCATGTTGCTGACTAAGTTTTGGCTATACAAACTAGTGCATGAAATTTTGCCTACTTACCAGTGGATGGTCCAAATATCCACCAGTAATATTTTTTTGGGGGGAAAACTGTCTCAGAGTAAAATAATTCTATGCAATGTGACCCCAACCTTGATTACTAAAGAGGTTGTCCATCTTTGAGGACTTTTTTTTCTCCTTAATGCATGCGTTTTCCTGGCTATAAAATGAGTTAACTGAGAATCTATCAGTGAGCTTTTTCTGATGGTCTGAGGAGGGAGTATATAACTCTAACCTGTTGGGTTTTTTTACTCTTTGGAGCTGATTTAGGAACCCATCACATCAGATAAATGGGAAAGGAAGCAAAAATCAAATAACTAATGTGTTTTGCTGACTGTAGAATGAGTTAACTGAGAAACCATCAGTGAGCTTGTTCTGATGGTCTGAGGAGAGAGTATGTGACTCTAACCTGTTGGGGTTTTTTTTACTCTTTGGAGCTGATTTAGGAACCCATCACATCAGATAAATGGGAAAGGAAGCAAAGAGCAAATAACTAATGTGTTTTGCTGACTGTAGAATGAGTTAACTGAGAATCCATCAGTGAGCTTGTTCTGATGGTCTGAGGAGGGAGTATATAACTCTAACCTGTTGGTTTTTTACTCTTCTGAGCTGATTTAAGAATACAGACCACATCAAAGATAAACGTGCCAGGAAGGAAAGAGACTATAAACGTTAAACAGTGGAAAATTTTTATTGAAATCCAATTACAAAAATTATTTTTTTTACAAAATACATGTATTTGAGAAAAAAAATGCACTGGACAGATGTGACATGGCTATGATACTACTACTATATACAAGACTATCTTCCCGGAAACCGTGTTGATACGAGGCCTAAGGACCTTCTATCTCATTATTCAAGAGATCATATTCGTCCTCCTATATAATTATTTGCCGCATAACGCATGGTGGATGGGGTCCCGAGCATGTGGTCCAAAAATTTCAGGGCTGGGTGCCATGGGGCTGTGTCCTGGCTGTGATTGCCCTCTAATTCCCCCCTTTTAGTTATGTGCCTATTGTTGTGTCATGCAGATATGTGCAGGGAACAGGCACGTGACTGAGAACGTGAGCACGGGATTAAGGGGGCTGTGAAGGCATACAGGATTCGTGGATTGCCTTCCCTGCTCCCCATGCGCTGCGCACAGTGACTGATGGATGGAAAACAATTTGGCTGCGAGCCCACAGACAATACGCGGTAACTACTGCCGACAATAAAGAAAAGGTTTGGTTTGTGCGCGGCACTGGAGAGAGATTCAGTCATTCCGAGCTCAGATTGATTCTCCCCTCTCAGCTCTTTCCTCCCTCGTCTCGTCATGGCTGATTGGCTTGTGCGTCTCTTCTCTCCTTGCACGAGAGTGCTCCATGGCACCTGAGCCGAAGAAGAAGGCAACGGGGAACCATTGCGAAGACTACAGCTCTGTAAACGAGGGATTAAACCTGAAAATCTCAAACCAGGTCTTAGAGGTACTTTGCACGCTGCGACATCGCTAGCCGATGGTAGCGATGCCGAGCGCGATAGCACCCGCCCCCGTCGCAGATGCGATATCTTGTGATAGCTGCCGTAGCGAACATTATCACTACGGCAGCTTCACATGCACTTACCTGCCCTGCGACGTCACTCCTAAGGGGGCGGGTCGTGCGGCGTCACAGCGACGTCACACGGCAGACGGCCAATAGAAGCGGAGGGGCGGAGATGAGCGGGAAACATCCCGCCCACCTTCTCCCTTCCGCATTGCCGGTGGAGGCAGGTAAGCAGATGTTTGTCGTTCCTGCGGTGTCACACACAGCGATGTGTGGAGCTGCAGGAACGACAAACAACATCGTACCTGCGGACGCACCGACATTATGAAAATGAACGACGTAACACAGATCAGCGTTTTTTTACTGTTTCACGCTCGTTCATCTCCTCTCCTAGGCTTTACACGTTGCAACGTCGTTACCGGCGCCGGATGTGCGTCACTTTTGATTTGACCCCGACGATATCGCAGTAGCGATGTCGCAACGTGCAAAGTACCCCTTAAAACCAGATTGTCACAAAGCCTGCACAAATCCACCAAAATGCAGGCCATTCTTCTCTTTGGCACCAACACAGTCCCCACACAGGTATACACCAGCCAATCAGGCCCTAGTCACCACCTTCCTCCATGACAATGGGAGGGAACAAGACAGGACAGTGAAGTGGAGAGCAGAGAAGAGCAGTGTGTGTCAGAGAGAGGAGTAGATATCTGTCAGGAGGGAGTTGGAGTTCCCTGGAGAGGGTGGTAGTCGGGGTTGGAGCCCCGGACCACTGGACGACTGAACTAGCCTTGCTGACTAGGAGGCAGTGAGGGCCACAGGCGAAGGAGATCTGGTCGCGGGGAACCTGAGGTAGACCGGGGCAGGGTTGTAGCCCGCCGGTGCCGAGAGAGGGGATCCGGTCCGGAGGCCGTTACAAGCGGACTAGTCCAGACAAGAGAGACAGACAGAAAGTGCAGGAGAAAGGGCTCCTGGCTGTATATCTACGTGCAGTATCCAGCACACCCCTCCAGAGGCTCCCGGCATCTGGCCTTGGTTTACAATACGGACTCTGTGTGTTTACTGACCCTCCAAATCATCAGCAGCTCATTCAGCACCACGACAACTGAACCATGAGTTTCCTGCTCCCTGCAATCCCTCACCGTTCCCTGGGCCCCGGAACTACACCTCCCCTACCCGTGGAGGGGATCCCACCTTGCTGTCCCGCTCCATCAGCCCCCGGGCGCCCACCTACAAGGCAGCGGCGGTGTCACCATCCCTCACCGCAACCCACGGGTGGCGTCACTGACAAAGACTCTATCCCCTGTAAATAACCCCTTTTCACTCATGGACGACGGACGGCTGCACGAGCCCCGGATCCGGCTGCCACTCGAGCCACAGCCACCACCCGGATCCTAGCGCCTTGAGCAGCCCCCCAGTTGTGGTCTGTCCTCCGCCCGCGACATCCGCATGACGCTTCCTACGTCATCCACACTCGCCGGCATTGAGGTCCTGCGCAGGCGCACTACAATACTTTACTCTGCCCTGCTCAGGAGAGTACAAAGTGCGCCTGCGCAGGACCTCAATGCCGGCCTGTGTGGATGCCGTTCCCAAAGATCTAATCAAGTGAATGACACTCTAATCACAAGGGGGACGTTGCTTCATTCACATAAGGGGACACTAGATGCTCATTCTCATTATGAATGAGGGGGTCCTAGCTGTTGGACACCCATCAATCATACAGTTATCACCTATCAATTTATGTCACTCATGGGATAAACCCTTCAAAGATAAACAGTTGTGTCATGTCTGTTTTTTTACAAGCTGAGCTACAAAGGAAATAAAGAATTACATTACTACCACGAAAAGCCATTGGACACGTATGTAATGTACTGATGGGATGGAGCAAACGTACCAGGCTCATTCCTATTTAAAACTGGGTATAGTAGTAACGGAAACACATTAATTGGGTCAAAGATGATGATGTGGACATCAATGTATCAGTAGCAGGTGGATAAATGCTACATTAAAGGGAACCTGTCAACAGGTTTTAGCTATGTAATCTGAGAGCAGCATGGAGGAGCAGAGACCCTGATTCCATTGATGTATCACTTAGTTTACTGAGTGCAGTAGTTGTGATACAGTTTTTAACTGCTGCAGATTTATCAGAGATCAGAATGATGATTGGCAGCTTTCTGTGTACACTGTATATTGAAAGAAAGCTGCTAATCAGTGGTGGGGGTGGGGTTGGATCAGGAGGCACACAACATCTAGTTCTGTAGTGATAATCTCCTGATTGTTCTATTTTTTTTTTTTTCAATAAAATCAGTCTGTAAGTGACACATCGCTGCAATCCGGCTATGAGCATTTACATCATGGTAAAAACAGTTTACATAGCAAAAACCTGCTGACAGATTCCCTTTAAATGGTTGGTTTCTTCTCATGCAGGAGTACACCGCTTTCCAGCCTCCTGGTTACCTGCTTGCCGATGAGTAGTGAGCTCCTGCTTGATTGACAGCTGAGATTAGCATCATTGTCACCGTTGATCACAACTGTGCACTCTCTGATGCCGGTAAAGGAGGCAGCTTTTCCTCTGAAGCATCGAAGGAGCCCAGTTGCACTGTCGTTGGCCGGATCAGGGCTAACAGTGCACTCCAGGGATCCCGTCCAGCTTCAGATCATTGCTTACAAGCTCTATTAGAAAGATCTTGTAAGCACTCCACATATTCGGCCACCACTTACAAACAGCAGCAGTGGCCGGTAACTTAGATACAATAGGACGAAAAATGTTTCTGATCTTTAGAGAACTTTTAATAAGAGGTAAATTACAAAGTTACTTGTTTTTACAAACACTTTGCTGTTTAAGCACATGAGACATCCCCCTTTGATAATGAGGTCACATCTATAATAACTAGCGATCTTTCTAAATGACCGGAGAATTAGACGAGGTAACGAATCTACACAATTGCTGCAAGTTCAATTATCAGAAATAAGTGAGAGCGCCCAAACATACAAAGCAATTCATCGCATGCAGTGATCTCTGGTGGAGGATCGATCTTTCGACTGAGAACAGCTCGAGAAAATTCTTTCTTTTCAGATAGAATGAGGAATGATGCTATTCTATAATCAATGGTAAATTAATGTGCAGGGGGAAGATATCGATTATTATGATCCTTATAAGATTCTATTCATTATAAGCTGTGTAACTCCTTTAAGGATATTTAACGGGTATTTAATCATTTTTCTAACAGTTTTAGACATTTCTTCCAAAGGGAGAAAGAGCAAAATGAAGACATTGGAGGGGATTCCAAGAACCCGCTGAGATGTATGGTATAAACATAGCAGTGATCATGCGAAAAATACAGAGAAAATAGCGTTTTACATTCAATTGCTTTTAGGCTTGCTAAGGGATCTGGTGGTCAACCCAGTCCGATCAGAAAGTGATGAAATATCTTAGCAATGCTATGAAATAAGATGGACTTCGGAATAACTACTCTCTTCAAGTCTAGCCCCCTATACATAAGAGTCATAACGGTGATCAGCTGATTGCTACAACCCCAGGTGCCTTTCTTGGCCCCCATGTGTCACAAGGGTCTCTTGTCTTTGGGAGACTTGTGACAGCTTTGTGATCTGAGTCTCACATTGCCTTTGGGTTTTCAACGTAGTTGCTTTTGTTTGGTGCAACAAGTGTTAAGGACTCTTTCCTTCCTGATAGTTCCTTACTACTCCAATCCCACGCGCAATCGATTTGTGACCACGACCATTCCCCTTTAAATAGTCACATGTTCCATCACCTGATGCTGGTTATAGATTCATTCTGAACTGACCAACTTGGAGGGAGGACGTTTCTTGTAGCTGCTTGAGTCCTGTTGCTTGCAGCGAAGGCACTTGGCATTGGTGGAAGGTCCTGCTGAGGAGTTGTCCTGAACCTGGGCTTCATCCTTTTTTGTTGCTGTTTCCCCGATCTGTATTTTCTTCCCTTGTGTCTTATTAGTGCAGCAGCGGGCCAAGTATAATATAACAATAATAACAATATTTATTCATTTATATAGCGCTATTAATTCCACAGCGCTTTACATACATCAGCTACACTGTCCCCATTGGGGCTCACAATCTAAGGTCCCTATTATCAGTATATTTTTGAATTGTGGGAGGAAACCGGAGAACCCGGAGGAAACCCACACAAACACGGGGAGAACATACAAACTCCTTGCAGATGTTGTCCTTGGTGGGATTTGAACAGAGGACCCCAACGCTGCAAGACTGCAGTGCTAACCACTGAGCCACCGTGCCGCCCTGAACCTCACGTGCCACTCTCTAGTCAGGGCATCTACAGGGCTTATCAGGGTTTCAGGTTCCTGCTCAGCGACAGTTGCGGAGACTGTATAGGGGCTGGCTAGGAAAGTAGAGACAGCTGCAGGTGAGGATAGGTGATGTCCCATCTACATAAGAGTAAGTCGTAATCCAGCACCCGTAGTCCAGTCTTCAGTGAAAATTAAGACATCCTTTGTTCACAGAACATGTTAAAAACATACATGTTTAAAATCAGAACAGCCTTACAGCCTATAAGTAAGGGTTTCTATGACCTGAAATGCGTAAGGCTATTCTGATTTTAAGCATGTATGTTTTTAACATGTTTTTTGAATAAAGGATGTCTTAATTTTCACTGAAGACTGGACTACAGGTGCTGGATTACCACTTACTCTTATGTAGATTGACTTCTGCAGGGGTGGACTGCCCCTTTTCTTCATCCGTGCACCCTAGGTGGTTTGGATTACATGGCTATGGTAGGCTGAAATTGACTCCCTTTCACTTGGAATTTGATGTCCCATCCACCCCTCTCACTAGCTCCAGGGCCCTCCATTGTTATCGTGTCCCCGGTATCCCCTTTGTTGTGTTTTTTGTTGTGTGTCAGACACCGGTAAGTCAAGCATGACAAAAACTCTGCTTTTTTTGTAGAAAACAATGCAAGGTGTGAACAAGCCCTGAAAGTGTTATTGACCTGTAGCACCACCGCAAGTGAAATGAGGAATTAAACCGCGTCCAATAAAAATGAAAGGACCGTTCATGTACATGCTGGATCTTCCAGAGATGCTCTTTGTAACAGTTATACATTCTGGCTAATTGCTGATCTTTAAAGAGTATATCCCTGCTAGAAACTCAAAATTTACCTATATAGTATTAAAAAAAAAAATTAAAATTAAAACCAGGACAAACATTTAAGTGGCTTTTCACATTTACAAAACTCAATTCATATTATTTTATTCAGGTGGGGGACTAAAAAGCTGGCAATTTTAATGCATCAAACCTAGGAAAAAAGTTGGGCTGCATTGTAGGAAGGTGCACCTTGTTGCAGACCCCTAAAAGGGCTGAGCATAAAGTTTCCCTTGCGCGAGCGTCAATGATGTTGTTGCGCAGGCGCGAGATTATGGGCGGGTACGTGGATGACGCTGGTGTGGTCATACACAGCGCCACCGATAATCTTGCGCCTGCGCAACTACATCACCGGCGCTCGAGTGACGCCCTGGACTAGCCAGGTAGTCACAGACAGGCCCTTGCACAAACACCAGTCCCCTAAAAAGGTAACAGCAGCCAACCTAAAAACCCTGAGTCACCCCTCTGGCTTTGATGTTCACACCCGGGGTGGAGCCAGGCGGTTGGCCACACCCACCGAGGAGTTTGGATAGCCAGAGGCGGGATAAGCAGGCAGATAAAGTTAGGGAGGAGAGGAGAGCAGTCTAGGAGGTGAAAGGAGAGGTGTTAGAAGGAGAAAACGTCTGTCGGGGATCTGGGTCGTAGCCCGGATACCCTGTGGCCAGGAGGCAGACGGTTGTTGCCGCCTGCAGGAGCCGGGAAGACGGCTGGTGGAACCGTAAGGGACCAGGTCGGGGTAGTGGCCCGCCGGTACAGAACCGGGGCACCAAATGGAAACCGGAGCACCAGGAGGGGTACTCAGACCCAGAACAAGGCCCAGAAGGCACTGGACCGAGTCAAATTCACTGATTGGGGTCTGGACCTTAGGTTCTTTCCCACCCAAGTCCCGACTGAAGACAACAGCCCAACGAGGAAGATAGAAAGCCACCGCTCAGGCAGAGCGATCCCACGGGCCAGCAACAAGGTGCACCTTCATAGAATGCAGCCCAGGAGCTGCAGAAGGTGATAGTTTTGGTTTAATTGGGAAGAAACTGATGACGGGTTCCCTTTAACGGGAAAAAAAATCTCCACTGTTTAATGGCTGGCTGGCCGTCCATCAAAAATTATTCCCCTACCCCCTAAATTTATGAAAGTATTACTCACTAGGGGTCACACTCCAATAGAAAGTGACAGGTGAGGTCTCTCCGCAGCCGTATGTGTACAAGGCAGTAATCAGCCACCTCCGAGCTCTGATAGGAGCTATAGGACAGATGAAGCCTGTACCTTTATCAAAGTTACCTGCGCACCATGGAAGTATAAAGCAGAAAATATACATACGGAGTATATCACTTCCAAGCCTACTCTCCTGTACTGTCAGCGCAGCCCTAATTGCTGTCACCTTTCCACTTCTCTGCTGTGAAACCCGCGTCCTGTCATCTACATCTACATTTAAATACTATACCTTTTACTTTTAATGATCGTATTTTTTAACTACAGCTTCTTCCGGGGCTCCCAATGTCATCTCTGGTGGAGACGATGCCAGACCCGATAAAAGACAAGTGCCAGGACCCATTTGACTCCTGTTTCCATATCAGAGGATATACAGTATATAACATAGCACACATTAGGAAATCAAATACTTACAATGTTTTTTGGCTTATATGTAAGTCATCATTGTAAAATCGACTGCAAATACATCAACGGCCAATTGGCAACATTTTGGATGGATTTGTTCTTTAAATAAATCAGAAGTGAGTATGTAAGCATGGTCTCCATTCTCCGACCCGCTAGTGCTCAGACCAAATCTTAAGAAAAGTTATACTACTTTCAGAATACAGCAAGCCACACTGTTTTTTGTTTTTTTTTAAGTAAATCTCCACTTTTTATCATCATGTAGTTTTAAGGTCCAACATTCTGTACAGATTAGTTTCCTAATATATATTTATGGCATTAGGATCGTTACTAGTGATGAGCGGGCACTACCATTGCTCGGGTGCTCAGTACTCGTAACTAGTGATGAGCGGGCACTACCATGCTCAGGGGCTCTGTACTCGTAACTAGTGATGAGCGGGCACTACCATGCTCGGGTGCTCAGTACTCGTAACTAGTGATGAATGGGCACTACCATGCTCGGGTGCTCTGTACTCATAACTAGTGATGAGCGAGCACTACCATGCTCGGGTGCTCAGTACTCGTAACTAGTGATGAGTGGGCACTACCATGCTCGGGTGCTCTGTACTCATAACTAGTGATGAGCGAGCACTACCATGCTCGGGTGCTCAGTACTCGTAACTAGTGATGAGTGGGCACTACCATGCTCAGGTGCTCTGTACTCGTAACTTGTGATGAGCGAGCACTACCATGCTCGGGTGCTCAGTACTCGTAACTAGTGATGAGCGAGCACTACCATGCTCAGGTGCTCTGTACTCGTAACTAGTGATGAGCGGGCACTACCATGCTCAGGTGCTCAGTACTCGTAACTAGTGATGAGCGGGCACTACCATGCTCGGGTGCTCAGTACTCGTAACTAGTGATGAGCGGGCACTACCATGCTCGGGTGCTCAGTACTCGTAACTAGTGATGAGCGGGCACTACCATGCTCAGGTGCTCAGTACTCGTAACTAGTGATAAGCGAGCACTACCATGCTCGGGTGCTCAGTACTCGTAACTAGTGATGAGCGGGCACTACCATGCTCGGGTGCTCAGTACTCGTAACTAGTGATGAGCGGGCACTACCATGCTCAGGTGCTCAGTACTCGTAACTAGTGATGAGCGGGCACTACCATGCTCGGGTGCTCAGTACTCGTAACTAGTGATGAGCGGGCACTACCATGCTCAGGTGCTCAGCACTAGTAACTAGGCAGTTGGACGCTCGGATAGGCACAATTTGTGCACAGAGTATAATAGAAGTCAATGGGGAACGCAAGCATTTTTTTTCAACTAAAAAGGCTTGCGTTTCCCATTGACACTCATCCGAGCATCCAACTGCTCAATATGAGTACGAGCATCCTAGCATGGTAGTGCTCGCTCATTACTACTCCAAATCACTGGCATGAATGAAGATTTGAAAAATAAAATTTTAATTACCTACAGCCACCACTAGTAAGAGCTGTGCTCTCAGTGAGCTGAATAAACAAACAATATGCAGTAAGCTCCCTCTAGTGGTGGCTGCAGGCAGACATTATGTTATGCTATAAATAAACAGTACTTCCAAATCCATTTTACATAAATCAATAGTACTGGCAAATATACAAAAACTATCCAATTTATCTTAACAGATAAATTGCCTTACTTCCCCACTTACCAGCCACTTCTTCGGACCCCTATAACTTCTTCCAGCTGTGACTTGTTTCTACAGAATGAATCACCCATACGTCTATGTCTGATTGCTTCTAGAGTATCCTCCCTGCTTTGATCCCCAATTTTTGCACGGCTTTAAATGAAGAAAAGTAGTTTCCTGCACAGTAGCCTCCATGGTGCACTACACAGTAACAGGACTTTTCTTTTGTTTCCTCCAGAGTAACAGCATCCACAAAAATCACATAGAAAATGAGGTAGAAAAAACGAACGAGCACTCACCAGTTTTGCTGTGCGATGATTAAAGTATTTTATTCATACTTGGAGGTTACATGCTGCGGCAAGCGGGGAGGGGGTGAGACAGGACAGCACGTTAGACGACGGCCGTTTCGAAGGGGCGAAACGGCCGTCGTCTAACGTGCTGTCCTGTCTCACCCCCTCCCCGCTTGCCGCAGCATGTAACCTCCAAGTATGAATAAAATACTTTAATCATCGCACAGCAAAACTGGTGAGTGCTCGTTCGTTTTTTCTACCTCATTTTCTATGAGATTTTTGTCTGCTTTTTTGAATGAGCACCACGCAGCTGTGATCAGTAGTCCTTTATCCTTAGTCCTCTCGCACAACCGCAGAGGCTGAAGTTGCACTAATTGAGCTTTCAAATGTGAATAGTGGTTGACCATTTGTCAGGAGGCATTTTGTGGAGCAGTGCCCTGTAATTCTTTCTTTTGAGTTACAAAAATAAAATATATTACCATAATACTATCTCCCTTTGTGACCCCCATACAATATTAAAGCATATGTTTTCTTTTGATTTCCCTGTGCAATAATAAAATTCCCCCTTGTGCCTCTTATGGGGAACCACTCACTTGAGCTCGCTTCTAGAGGTAACAAACAGGAACACGGTCACTTTAAAAGCCCAGCACTTTTATTTAACACACACTTGTTCTACAGTAATGTAGTGCCCTGGAAAATCCAGGTAGTTGCACATATAGGCCCCCGCATAATACCAATCCCATGAAAGGTTAAATCAGCCGACCTGAAACCCTAGTCACCCTCCTCAGGGAAGGACAGACACACCAGTGGGCGAGACCAGGCGGTTAGGAAACACCCACCTAGGGGTCTGGAGAGTCCGGGGTGGGGAAACAGTGAGTTCTTAGTCAGTTAAGTTGAGGTGAAGTTCAAGTCAGGAGTGAAGTTTGACAGGTACCAGGGTCGGAGCCCTGACACCTTGGCTAGGTGGCAGACGGTAGCCAGAGCCTGCAGGAGACGGGAAGACGGAGACGGGGATCCTAGGTGGACCGGGACAGGGTTGGAGCCCGCCGGTACCGACACCGGAGAACCAACCCGGAAACCGTGTGCACAGAGGGGGTACTTGGACCCTGAAGCCAGGACTGGCACCGACGGCCTAGCTAATTTACCAATTGAGGGCAGGATTTTAGGTCCTGTCCCAACCTCAGTCCCGAAAAGTAGACAACCACCCACCGAGAGGGATAGGGCAACCGCCAGGGCCCATAGATCCCAAGGGTCAGCGTCAGACGGGCACGGTTCCCAACCAAAGGACCGGGAGCTGACTCCCGTGTTTCACACTGGGAAGTCCTATCTACAACAAACCGAGTGCAGAGGAGAGAGGTTTTGACTATCAACCCGGGTGTGGGATCAGATACACCCGTCTGCGGCAGCCGGTCCCCATCCCCTTGGTTTACCACAGGACTCGTGTGCTTTATTCGACTGTGAGTAATATGCCCGGCCCCTGCAATCACCATCCTCCACACATACACTGGGCCCCAGGACATCCATCCCTACCCACGGAGGGGTTAACATCCAGCTGCCAGCCAAACGTCCCCAGGAGCCCCGCAACGGCAGCGGTGGTGCTACATCTCACCACACGCCATGGGTGGCGTCACAGACATCTTACAAACCATCCCGTATAAATATGTCTGCCTTTTATTCGGAGTGTCCGCACAACCCCCGGGTCCAGAGGACCCCTCGAGCCGCACCGTAGGTCCGGATCCGAGCAGCATCGGCTGCTGGCACGGGGGCGGCACAGTAACATAACATGAGCCTTTTTCTGGCCTCAAAGGGAACATAAACTCCACTTACAGTCGGTTCCTGGTCAGAACCAGCGAATCCTCCTCGCTCATAGTTTCCTTCTGGAGCAATCACAAAACCTCCATACACTGTCCATGTGTCAAACAAACAGACACCATTTTAACAATATGAGACACACCCATGGGCGGAGGTAAGTGGATAGCCTGACCTGCCCGTCTTTCCAGCTATGTGTAAAACCTGTCCCTGGCATACCCTATTAGGTTTTGTGATACTTCAAGTACCAAAGCGGACCATGAAAAATACCCTCCGCCATGTTACATACAGTAGCTCTCCTCTCCGCCTAAAGTCGTGGTGCTTGGTACCTTTCTTTACCTGACCAGAGAGTCTTATCTGGTTACTTTGATCTTCTGCTCTTGGATAAGCATCTTTGTCAGACCTCCTCCACCGTGACTGTGTCCTAGCGTGGCAGTGAGATTCCCTTACAGTTGAATCTGTGTGGTCTGACTCTGGGTTCTCTAGTACTCTATAGGGGCTATTGTCTGGGGCCTTTAGCATCACACTCACAGGAGACTTGCGAGTATCGAGCAGTGGCGAGCAAACTCGCTCATCAATAATAGACATTTAAAAAAAAAAGATTCTTCTTACCTGTCCCGGTTTCGATGATAAGCAGCATCCTCTTCCTCCTCCATAGCTAGCACTGCTGGGCTTTGAAGTGCAGTAATGTCATGCTCCACCTTTGATGGGCATGCCGGCTTCAGCTACCAGCTTTTTATAGGCTGGTGTCTTGTATAGGTATAGCTGTGCAGGGAGCCAGTGGCTCTCTGCTCTGCAATACATCTCAATTGAATTTCCATTAGAGAATATATATCCAGCTGAAAATAAAATAGTGCTTGCATCAACAGGTCTCCTTCCTTCTTTGCGACTTCAATCATACTGTTATTCTTCATGTACACACAATGGACAGCTTATTCTGAAAAGTTACTTCAAACTACTCAAATTATCTCTCCAGTAAAGGAGACAAACTCTAGCGCAGCGCCACCTATTGGAAGTAGCGATCCTAAAAGTCACAAGTGGATTTTTAACAATCCTTTGCAATATGACTCAGGATATATAAGCCAGATCAGAATCCCACTACAGTTAACTTTTATGTTTTTGCAGGTAATTTGGGGCTCAGAACACTGACCACTATACACACACTATACACACTATACAGATACACTGACCACTATACACACACTATACACACTATACAGATACACTGACCACTATACACACACTATACACACTATACAGATACACTGACCACTATACACACACTATACACACTATACAGATACACTGACCACTATACACACTATACAGATACACTGACCATTATACACACACTATACACACTATACAGATACACTGACCACTATACACACTATACAGATACACTGACCACTATACACACACTATACACACTATACAGATACACTGACCACTATACACACACTATACACACTATACAGATACACTGACCACTATACACACACTATACACACTATACAGATACACTGACCACTATACACACACTATACACACTAACAGATACACTGACCACTATACACACACTATACACACTATACAGATACACTGACCACTATACACACACTATACACACTATACAGATACACTGACCACTATACACACTATACAGATACACTGACCATTATATACACACTATACACACTATACAGATACACTGACCACTATACACACTATACAGATACACTGACCACTATACACACTATACAGATACACTGACCATTATACACACACTATACACACTATACAGATACACTGACCACTATACACACACTATACACACTATACAGATACACTGACCATTATACACACTATACACACTATACAGATACACTGACCACTATACACACACTATACACACTATACAGATACACTGACCATTATACACACACTATACACACTATACAGATACACTGACCACTATACACACTATACAGATACACTGACCACTATACACACTATACAGATACACTGACCATTATACACACTATACAGATACACTGACCACTATACACACTATACAGATACACTGACCACTATACACACACTATACACACTATACAGATACACTGACCACTATACACACTATACAGATACACTGACCACTATACACACACTATACACACTATACAGATACACTGACCACTATACACACACTATACACACTATACAGATACACTGACCACTATACACACTATACAGATACACTGACCACTATACACACACTATATACACTATACAGATACACTGACCACTATACACACTATACAGATACACTGACCACTATACACACTATACAGATACACTGACCACTATACACACACTATACACACTATACAGATACACTGACCACTATACACACACTATACACACTATACAGATACATTGACCACTATACACACACTATACACACTATACAGATACACTGACCACTATACACACACTATACACACTATACAGATACATTGACCACTATACACACACTATACACACTATACAGATACACTGACCACTATACACACACTATACACACTATACAGATACATTGACCACTATACACACACTATACACACTATACAGATACACTGACCATTATACACACTATACACACTATACAGATACACTGACCACTATACACACACTATACACACTATACAGATACACTGACCATTATACACACACTATACACACTATACAGATACACTGACCACTATACACACTATACAGATACACTGACCATTATACACACTATACACACTATACAGATACACTGACCACTATACACACACTATACACACTATACAGATACACTGACCACTATACACACTATACAGATACACTGACCATTATACACACACTATACACACTATACAGATACACTGACCACTATACACACACTATACACACTATACAGATACACTGACCACTATACACACACTATACACACTATACAGATACACTGACCATTATACACACTATACAGATACACTGACCATTATACACACACTATACACACTATACAGATACACTGACCACTATACACACTATACAGATACACTGACCATTATACACACTATACACACTATACAGATACACTGACCATTATACACACTATACACACTATACAGATACACTGACCACTATACACACACTATACACACTATACAGATACACTGACCATTATACACATACTATACACACTATACAGATACACTGACCACTATACACACACTATACACACTATACAGATACACTGACCACTATACACACACTATACACACTATACAGATACACTGACCACTATACACACACTATACACACTAACAGATACACTGACCACTATACACACACTATACACACTATACAGATACACTGACCACTATACACACACTATACACACTATACAGATACACTGACCACTATACACACTATACAGATACACTGACCATTATATACACACTATACACACTATACAGATACACTGACCACTATACACACTATACAGATACACTGACCACTATACACACTATACAGATACACTGACCATTATACACACACTATACACACTATACAGATACACTGACCACTATACACACACTATACACACTATACAGATACACTGACCATTATACACACTATACACACTATACAGATACACTGACCACTATACACACACTATACACACTATACAGATACACTGACCATTATACACACACTATACACACTATACAGATACACTGACCACTATACACACTATACAGATACACTGACCACTATACACACTATACAGATACACTGACCATTATACACACTATACAGATACACTGACCACTATACACACTATACAGATACACTGACCACTATACACACACTATACACACTATACAGATACACTGACCACTATACACACTATACAGATACACTGACCACTATACACACACTATACACACTATACAGATACACTGACCACTATACACACACTATACACACTATACAGATACACTGACCACTATACACACTATACAGATACACTGACCACTATACACACACTATATACACTATACAGATACACTGACCACTATACACACTATACAGATACACTGACCACTATACACACTATACAGATACACTGACCACTATACACACACTATACACACTATACAGATACACTGACCACTATACACACACTATACACACTATACAGATACATTGACCACTATACACACACTATACACACTATACAGATACACTGACCACTATACACACACTATACACACTATACAGATACATTGACCACTATACACACACTATACACACTATACAGATACACTGACCACTATACACACACTATACACACTATACAGATACATTGACCACTATACACACACTATACACACTATACAGATACACTGACCATTATACACACTATACACACTATACAGATACACTGACCACTATACACACACTATACACACTATACAGATACACTGACCATTATACACACACTATACACACTATACAGATACACTGACCACTATACACACTATACAGATACACTGACCATTATACACACTATACACACTATACAGATACACTGACCACTATACACACACTATACACACTATACAGATACACTGACCACTATACACACTATACAGATACACTGACCATTATACACACACTATACACACTATACAGATACACTGACCACTATACACACACTATACACACTATACAGATACACTGACCACTATACACACACTATACACACTATACAGATACACTGACCATTATACACACTATACAGATACACTGACCATTATACACACACTATACACACTATACAGATACACTGACCACTATACACACTATACAGATACACTGACCATTATACACACTATACACACTATACAGATACACTGACCATTATACACACTATACACACTATACAGATACACTGACCACTATACACACACTATACACACTATACAGATACACTGACCATTATACACATACTATACACACTATACAGATACACTGACCACTATACACACACTATACACACTATACAGATACACTGACCACTATACACACACTATACACACTATACAGATACACTGACCACTATACACACTATACAGATACACTGACCATTATACACACACTATACACACTATACAGATACACTGACCACTATACACACACTATACACACTATACAGATACACTGACCACTATACACACACTATACACACTATACAGATACACTGACCACTATACACACTATACAGATACACTGACCACTATACACACACTATACACACTATACAGATACACTGACCACTATACACACTATACAGATACACTGACCACTATACACACTATACAGATACACTGACCACTATACACACACTATACACACTATACAGATACACTGACCACTATACACACTATACAGATACACTGACCACTATACACACACTATACACACTATACAGATACACTGACCACTATACACACACTATACACACTATACAGATACACTGACCACTATACACACTATACAGATACACTGACCACTATACACACACTATACACACTATACAGATACACTGACCACTATACACACACTATACACACTATACAGATACACTGACCACTATACACACACTATACAGATACACTGACCACTATACACACACTATACACACTATACAGATACACTGACCACTATACACATACATGAAAAAAAAATAATCGGCACAGAATTGTTGAAATTTAAAATGACAAGATAATAAAGGGTGGAGACTCACATTGAAGCAAACACTCATTCGGCTGCTTGTCTGCTGGCATTCCGGAGAACATTCTACGAGCCATCATTATTCATGAAAGGTGGGATGGAATTCTATCATTTGTGAAGATTTTGAGATTTTTTATTTCTTTGTCCCTTTTCCCTTGGAATGATTGGCAGTGTGGCACTTTATAATTGGCTAAGATAGACAGTATGAAATGCATTACAGGATAAAGTTGCCTTATTTTACAAATTTGAGGACACTTTGGTCTACTGCTAGTATAGTCAACGCTTTAGATAAATCAGTCAATTCCAAACAGTGTCTCCGAAGCAGTTACAAAAATGTAACTCATATTGATGATCATGGGTAGTGCATCCTGATACCATCTTTCCTCAGGTAAGTGATTCTTACCCATTGCTACAGGTCGTCCTTGTTGGGCCACCATCAGTCCCTATTTAGCTGAAACGACTGCACAGATGACTTCCCCTGCATTAATGAGACTTGGACATCCATAACTTTGTTTCTAGTTCACTGTTTGGACCAATTTGGAAGTAGAAACCTCTGCATATGGAGAACAGCCTACAAGACAACATTCTGGAGATGTTCTGACCTAGCCTTCTGGCCAATACTCTTTGGCTCTTGTCACTTACATTTGCCCATTTTTTTTTGCTTTCATGACATCAACTTTAGAAACTGACTTGTGATGCTAGTCACTACTTACGGATAGTATAGACGGAAGGGTAGTCAGGAAAGCCGGGTTCGGTAACAAGAGGACATGTAAAATCACAAGTAGTAAACAGAGGCATAGTAAGGTCACAATCCAAGTGTCAGAATTCCAGGAGAGCTTGTAATAGGTTCATGGAGAAGACGTGGTCAGGTAACGGTCGGAGGTCAAAAGGCAGAGGAACAGAGAGTTCGCAGAGAAGAGTCAAATAACAAGAAAAACTTTGTTCCAGTACATACGGAATATAAACTTCTTTTATTGGAAAAATATAGTAAAGAACACACATAGATGGTAGGAGAAAAAAACTTCAAACTGGCCCCAGAAACACTGGTTTACGCATTTCGAGGCGTGGTTATGATTAAGAGGTACACGCCTTGAAATGCGTAAACTGGTGTTTCTAGGGCCAGTTTGATGTTTTTTCACCTACCATCCGTGTGGGTTTTTTACTATTTTTTCCAATAAAAGAAGTTTATACTCCGTATGTGCTAGAATAAAGTTTGTCTTGGATTGTCTTGGACAGATGCCGAGCACATGGAGGAAGAAGGGAGCTGGTTACCTTTTGTACTTTCTTGCATTACTTGTAAAGAGTCAAATAACAGTCCAGGGTCAGAAAACAAAGATCACAACACTAGCAGAGACACAAGCCAACAGCACAACAGCAGAACCAGAAAATACAACTGGCAAGGTTCTGGACGAGCATGCTCAGTAAAGAAGCAGGGCAATTACCAGGTGGATGGAACACCTGAGTAATCAACACCTCCCAGAACCAACATGAATTCCTGAGCTGTCAATCAAGCTGCCAGCTCAGTAGCTCAGGAAAGCGCAGCAGAGCATCTCCTAAGGCAAGATGCTCTGCACAGAGGAATCGTGTCACTTCCAGGTCTGTAGTCCAGAAAAGCGCAGCAGAGCATCTTCAAGTCTGCAAGATGTTCTGCACAGAGGAATCGTGACGTGACTGTTCCCTTTTTGCCTAATATATCTCACCCCAATAGGTGCCACTGTCACAAGTAAGGGTTATTCACGTCACCCCTCTGTTATATCTGATCGGTGTATATCTATAATAGGGACATGGACTTGTAACACCTGAGAAGAGATGACGGAGGAGCGCATAATCCATGTTGTTGTCAATTTTCTAGTGGGTTCTCTCTATTCATAAGTGATAATGAGACTCTACAAAGGGACCCAAAGAATGCCAAGTCTGCCACATACAACAAATTAGAGCAGATATAAGTGGCGCCCATAATGACCGCTGTGTACATTTATCCCACTCCATAAAGAGATTTATTAACAAGGTAAAACATCATTAGAAAATAAAGGCAGTGAATTACACCGAGCTTTTCTCAAGCCCGCTTTGTCTGAAAATCTCTCATCATTTGCTAACATGTTAATCATTTAAGTGGCGAGCTATTTTAGGCTAAAAAGCAAGAAGGTGATTAATCCATTAGTGGCTTGTTAGTGCCTTAGCAGAACAAAACAAAAAAAAAGGCCCCCAGAAAATGGCAGAAAAGCAAAAACAAGCTGTATTTTGTATAATTATATTAGGGAGGTGTAATGGATTATTTTATTTTATTTTGCTTGTTTGAGTGTTCTTAGACCGTCAAACCCAAAGAGGGCAGAATGACTAAAGCGGTGGAAGAAAACAAACCGAAGTAGAGATTTTTGATAAATCTGTGCCAAAGTCCTCTCCTAATGGATATCCCTCTTAGAAATGGAAGAATAAATGAATCATTTGGTGACTCTATTACCAACGTCAATCGTATGTATCGCTATACACTCTGAAAATTTAAGAAGGGAAAAGTTCTCATAGGACAATACTGTGTGGTGCCAGTGAAGGGTAGGGAATGGCTTACCTTCTCACCCGTTGGTAGTGCACTCACTTTAGGGTGTTATATACAAGACACAACACCGGTAGGAGCTTATATGTACTTGCTGCCTGGGGGGCATACACATTATTGGGGTGGGAGGCTCAGAGCTCCTGGGGACCGCACATAAAACCCTGGGGTGCCCATACAGTTCTGGGGGGCTGCACATATGGCCCTGGGGGCAGCACATATAGTTCTGGGGAGGGGCCCACACAACACTGGGAAGGGGCCCATTCAGCTCTAGGGGGCACATATGTCGCGGGCGGAGGAGGGGACGCCGCGCTCTCCCACTGCTCGGGTCCAGGCGCTGCTGCTGCTGCGGCTGCCGCTGCTCGGTGGTGGCTCGAGCGGTGGGCCGGATCCCGGGGACTCGAGCGGCGCTCCTCGCCCGTGAGTGAAAAGGGGATTGATTGTGGGGATTTATGATTATTGTCCGTGACGCCACCCACGGTTGTGGTGATTTTGGTGACACCACCGCTGCTCTGTACGGGGATCCTGGGAGCGGTGTCAGGGAACAGCTTTGTTGTTAGTTCTCCCCTCCGTGGGCAGGGGGTTGGTTGTCCCGGGGCCCGGTGATGGGGTAGGGATGGATGGCAGGCGTGTTACGGGGCCTGGTGAGGTGCAGGGTCGCGGGGGCAGCGCTGTGCCGCACGGCACGGTGGTACTCACTCAGCCCAATGATGAAGACACAGTTCTCGGTAAAACACTCGGCTGGATGGACGGGTCCCACAGACGGCTGCGGTGTTGTTTCTCCCGGCAGGTTGATGGTGACTGCCTTTCCCTGCACCTGTGTACGGTTGTTGGTTCCGATGGGTTCCCACCGGTAACCCGCTCCCCAGCTTGGATATGGGCTGGAGGAGCCCCTTCTTGCCCGCAGGCTCTGGCCCTGAGAAACGGTTGCCTTGGCGGTGGCGGTGTCTCCCTCTTTTGGTTGGACTGTTGCCTTCTATCGGGACTTAGCTGTTTGGAAACCCAGGAGATCCCCTTCACTAACGGATTCGACAAATTCACGGCGACTCCTAGTCTTGCCGGGGTCCGAAAGCCCCTGCCAGATGGTGCTGACTTCTCTTCGTGTACCGGTCTGGTACCACCGGGACACCGCCCGTCCACGGTCCTTACGGTAACTCTGATAGGCCACTCCTGTAGACGGTCACCACCGTCTGCGAACCTTGCTGTCTCGCCCGGGCCACACACCCGGACGCTGTCAGTCAGTTGCTCCACTACTACACTTTCCTGCTTCCACTTTCACTGTCAAAACTAATCTCTGTCCACTCCTCAACTCCTCTCAAACTAATCTGAGCTCTTTTCCCGCCTCCAGGACTGTGAACTCCTCGGTGGGCGGGACCAACCGCCTAGCTCACCCCCTGGTGTGATCATCAGCCCCTGGAGGAAGGCAACAAGGGTTTTTGTCTGACTTCGGTGTGCCTGCTGGGAGTGTGGGGTGTGTAGGTGTTGTGCTCTGTGGCCCCTGGCTTGTCCAGGGCGCCATATTCCCCCTTAGTTAAATGCAGACCATCCGCGGGCTGCCCGTCCATCACCGGTTTTATTTTCACCAACTGAAAAATAGAAAAACGGTAAAACTGTAAACATATTTACAAGTATAATAACATCTTCCCACATCGGGAGGTACTCTTACTTAAACGGTTGCATAACGGTTACGGCTTCCGCTCTCTCCCACCCAAGCAACCTGGCCCTGATGCTGCCCCTAGCAAACAGGCAGCACCCCTTGACCCCAGTCCTGCACAAATTGCCCGAGCGGGTTCTGTCCTTTTCAGGGGACCCACGTCCATGGGGAGCCCCTGAAACCCCCAGAGGATTGCCACCGGTTCCGGTGGTGGCTGGGCCCCAGCCTGCTCCACTGCGGGCCTTTCCTCCAATCTGCCTCTCCGGAGGCGGTAACGGTGGAAGCCACAACATAACATTATTTACATGCCACTAAGTTTGTGGTTGCCCTGCAAGTTCTCGGGCCTGTTCATAAAGAGTCCTTTATGCAACTTTTTGAACGGTCCCCACGGGGACAACGGTGCCGGCAACAACCGGTTTCAATCAGCAGTAAATCAGGTGAATTTTCACGGTGTCATTACTTATCATTCTTGCAAAAACTTTCAAAACTTTAAACAGTGGTGGTCCCAACGGGGACGGTGACAACGGCATTCCGCTGCCCTTACTCTGAGTCCTCGGCATCACTTGGGGGAGGGAGCGCGGTGCACACACGGGCCTCCTGGCTGCCCCTCAACTTCGCATCCAGCGCGAACCACCCCCTCTCCCCGCAGTGCCGGGTGTATTGCACCAGGTCCCTTGGCATCAGGTTACGGCCTGGGTGCTCCTCTGGCAGGTGAGCATTAACATCCCGCCGAGCAATGAATACTTCGGCCTCCAGGCCCGGTTCGTATATGAAGCCATAGCCCCGGCGGACATCAAACCGCCTCACCTGCTCTTCATACAGGGGGCCCCGGACACGGAAGGTCGCTTGGCGGAGGCTCTCCTTCTCCCGGATTGCACGGGCCACCAATTCCGCCTTCTTCCTCTCCCTTTCCTCGATTTCTAGGCCCAACGGTACCGGCTCCCTATCCCAGTATGGCGCTGCTGCGAGCTCCGGCGCACGGGTCGGGCCCCGCGAGACTTTTTGGACACTGCCCACTGCTGGTGATCTGGGCAGAAGGTCCCGCGGTGACTTGGCCTTGGACGCCGCCTTGCAGCGACAACCCGGCGCTACCTCAGCCGAGGTGTGGGGGATGGGAACAGGGGCTTTCCGCTGCTGGGCCTTTTTCACGGAGCGGTCTATCGGCTCCGGCTCGGGGGATCTCTCGGGGGATGCCTCCGGTTCAGGCTTCGGGGCTTTCCATGGTAGCACCTCCGGTCGGCTCCGGGCTCCGGCTACAGGTCGGTCCGCCTGGGCGGACATGCGGGGTATCGCTACCGGTTGCAGTGGTAGTGGGCCTAGTGACGGGGTCACGGCAGCCGGGACGGGTGGCGAGGGAGGCAGCAGGGCGAGGGGGTTTAGACCGGGTCCCGCAGCCACGATGACCGACCCACTAGGGGTATCGAGGCGTGGGTCACTCACCCTCCCTTCCGCAACTTCCTCCTCGCGTCTCCGCACGGTCGCTATGACCTCCGTCATGTCGGTCTCCCACTCCTCCAAGAGGAGCTGCATCTTGACCTGCAGCCTCTGATAGAGCTGCGCGGTCCGGATCTCCACCCACGCCGCGGTTCCAGGCGCGGGGGCTATGGTGCTTCGGGACGGCATGTACATCTTGCTGGCGGCCTCTCCCAGGAACAAGATGGCCGCAGGGTTCTGGCGTCCCTGCTTTTATAGCCGCGCTCACATGCGACCAGCCGCCATTTCGTCCCCCTTAGTTTCTTTCCGGCTCCTCCTCTATCGGGGCGGGGTTTTGGCCTTCGCGCCTCCACTACTCGAGGAGATGCTCGAGCGGGAATTCTTCGCGCCAAAGATGGCGGCTTCTGCAAATTTTCAGCCGGACACCTCCGGCAATAACAAGGCGCACCTCTACCCAACGGCAGAGCGGTAGGATCCTGTTCGTGACGCCAAGTTGTCGCGGGCGGAGGAGGGGACGCTGCGCTCTCCCACTGCTCGGGTCCGGCCGCTGCTGCTGCTGCTGCTCGGTGGTGGCTCGAGCAGTGGGCCGGATCCCGGGGACTCGAGCGGCGTTCCTCGCCCGTGAGTGAAAAGGGGATTGGTTGTGGGGATTTATTGTTATTGTCCGTGACGCCACCCACGGTTGTGGTGATTTTGGTGACACCACCGCTGCTCTGGACAGGGATCCCGGGAGCGATGACAGGGAGCAGCTTTGTTGTTAGTTCTCCCCTCCGTGGGCAGGGGGTTGGTGGTCCCGGGGCCCGGTGATGGGGTAGGGATGGATGGCAGGCGTGTTACGGGGCCTGGTAAGGTGCAGGGTCACAGGGGCAGCGCTGTGCCGCACGGCACGGTGGTACTCACTCAGCCCAATGATGAAGACACAGTTCTCGGTAAAACACTCGGCTGGATGGACGGGTCCCACAGACGGCTGCGGTGTTGTTTCTCCCGGCAGGTTGGTGCCGACTGCCTTTCCCTGCACCTGTGTACGGTTGTTGGTTCCGATGGGTTCCCACCGGTAACCCGCTCCCCAGCTTGGATATGGGCTGGAGGAGCCCCTTCTTGCCCGCAGGCTCTGGCCCTGAGAAACGGTTGCCTTGGCGGTGGCGGTGTCTCCCTCTTTTGGTTGGACTGTTGCCTTCTGTCGGGACTTAGCTGTTTGGAAACTCAGGAGGTCCCCTTCGCTAACGGATTCGGCAAATTCACGGCGACTCCTAGTCTTGCCGGGGTCCGAAAGCCCCTGCCAGATGGTGCTGACTTCTCTTCGTGTACCGGTCCGGTACCGCCGGGCCACCGCCCGTCCACGGTCCTTACGGTAACTCTGATAGGCCACTCCTGTAGACGGTCACCACCGTCTGCCAACCTTGCTGTCTCGCCCAGGCCACACACCCGGACGCTGTAAGTCAGTTGCTCCACTACTACACTTTCCTCCTTCCACTTTCACTGTCAGAACTAATCTCTGTCCACTCCTCAACTCCTCTCAAACTAATCTGAGCTCTTTTCCCGCCTCCAGGACTGTGAACTCCTCGGTGGGCGGGACCAACCACCTGGCCCACCCCCTGGTGTGATCATCAGCCCCTGGAGGAAGGCAACAAGGGTTTTTATCTGACTTCGGTGTGCCTGCTGGGAGTGTGGGGTGTGTAGGTGTTGTGCTCTGTGGCCCCTGGCTTGTCCAGGGGGTGCATACAGCTCAGGAGGGAGGCATACAGCTTACTGGAGCCCATAAAGCTTTGGGGGGAACATACAGCTCAAGGGGGAACATACAGATCAAGGGGGGCCCCATACAGATGGGGGGGTGGATATACTGCTCAGGTCATGGTGGAGGCGGGGCCCATACAGCACCGGAGGGCAGCGCTGTGTTGGGGGACGCTGGCTGGCGCTGCAGCTCCTTTTCATCTGTGAGACTGCAGCACACAACACGGTAGCTCTGCCCACAGTTCAACCTCAATGCAGGTCCATGGAGCATTCAGCAGTGACTGCTATGGCCTGTGTATCATTGTGAATTAAAGGGCCAGCAGCCAGGAAACTGCAGTTGCCGGCCCAAGCACTGCGGTCCCCGATACTCGGCCATGGGGCTGCAGAACTTACAATGGTGAATGGGCCCACCTAGCTGTTCAGGGCCCTGGCACTTGCCCGGGTGCGCTGGGTGCTGACGCCAGCCCTGGCTCACCTTGTGTGGTTGTTCCACCCACAACCAGTAAATGAACATGAATAGCTGTTGCAGGATCCACGTACCCAAAGGGTAAAGCAGAAGTACAGGAACCAGATAAAAATATGGAGAGAAAACTGCGCTGCTGTAAAGGAAGAAAAGGTTCAAACCAGCTAGTAATGAAGATTGGTGGTTTATTTAAATAAACTGATTGATCTTGCTTGACACAGACAGCACGCTGCACTTTTTCACATGCTGAATCATGAAGAGAAAAAAATACTAATCAGCACTGTCCCATAGTATAACCTAGGTCTGACTGCTCTCCGATAAAACATGGAGTATGTACGCTCATATGAGCGAGCCTTTATCCTGATTCTGACCTGGAGTGATCATGACTTTGTCTCTTCTAAAATCTTCCTGATTTTGATCCTGACTTGATTTACTTTGCTTTGAACTGACATCTTGGTATCGAACGTGGGCAATTCCTCAGAGTACTGATTCTGTCCCCAGTTCTGGCCATCCAGTTGCTGACACAGCTAGTTATATTACGCTTACATCCAGCTCATTCTTATGGCCAACAGCTACTTCGTTGATGCAACTTGGGGTTCCCCGTTGTAAGGCCAGGTTCCTATATCCTTACTTAGATATTGAAGGGTTAATAGTTGACGTTCCTCCATTACCTGCTCAATGAAGCGGCTAGCGCTAAGTCTGTCCAAGATGCCATTTTTGAGCTGACGGCCTCTGACAGATGCAAGACTCAAAATATCGACTGGTTCCAACTTTCTGCACCTTACTTTTTGCAGTCAAGGTACCCTAGAGGTCATAATGTGACCCCATGCACCTGCATTACACTGCAATGTAGCAATACTTAGAAGCGCTGTGAAACCGAGAGGTTACTCCCAGGATACAACGGGTCACGAACGAGGAACGAGACCAGACTAGGTTTAAACACAAACTTTTTATAACCCGATAAAGGCAATGGGGATGTAAAGCAAATATAAACACAAAAAATTGTACAGGCACCCGGTTACTGACCTGGGATCAGCATGCTGGGCTAAAGACTGATTCCAATAAGACAAGAATCAACAGGAACAGTTTACCTAACCAGGAACTTCTGGAAATACTACAAGGTGTAAATCACTGGGTGCATGAAGGAGCTGTCCCTGGACCAGCACACCAATTAACAATCTTAGCAGAAACTCTAATTCCCTGTGCTTCTCCCACACATATAAGCAACACAGGAAAGTACCCCGGGGTTTACCACTTGCTAGCAGAGATACACAAACAGTACTGCAGCAATGGTGGTTGCGTAGTATATATTAGACCTGGTCTGGCGCCAAAATCCCTATTGAGTCAGTGTGCACACTTGTCCGGAAAAACAAAAAAGATATAGGCCAGGCCTGAGCTCAGGACTCACTGTTACACATATTTATCTCCAGGGGGTCCAGGCAAAGTGATATCAATTTCCGGTTCTGCAACCGTTCTATATGGCACCAACAATCACCATGGACAGTTCTCCTAGGGCTGATAGCAAGGACTCAGATACAGATCTCCTCTGGATTTGCTTCTGCAGCCGCTGTCTCTCTCTGGCAGCCATTTCTATCCACTTACAAGCAGCTGAGGGGACTCTCTCTTTCACTCCAGGCCTGCTAGCACGGACCAGGACACCAGCAACCACCTCTCTCTCCAGTCTCTCTGCTCTGAGTCTCTCCTCTTTCCTTCCCACTTCCTGTCTTTTCTCCTCACAGCATTCTCCTCTAAGCCTGAGCAGAGCTCCCTCTGCTGGACAGGAGGAGACACTGCAGCTGGAGTTTTTGCAATATCAGCACTCTCACAGCGCAATCAAAGTCACAGACAAAATTGACACCTAGCCCGTCTTAGGGCCATATTATAGTACCTCTATACACACCTCACATTATGAGTAAAAAAAAGGAAATATTTAATTTAGACATAAGGGTGGGAGGGTAAACACCGCTCCCACAGAGGAACCCTTCACTATCAAGATCCGTCTTTGAACTCATTATTTATTTTTATCTTTAGCTTTTATGCTTGTTTTAGTCTGAGTTACACATTCGTACCTACTTGGATTTTCAAGATAAATACACCAGCCTCATCAGGTATTAGAGTTCTGTTTAACCTCATAACGACGGCCGTACGACTTAAAGCGGCGGCAAAACAGCGTACTTATTCTGTTCCGCCGCTTTAAAGCGGCGGCCCGAAAAAACCCTGTAGCGCCCCCCAGCGACCAAAAATCTCGGGGGTTTCAGCTACCGGGGGTAGCTGAGACCCCCCAGATTATGAATCGGGGTGTTTTTTTTGGACCCCGATAATGTGATCGGCGGTATACACCGTATACCGACGAACACATGAAAAAAAAAAAGAAATGGCCGGTAAAACTGATTTCTTTTTCATCTGACATGATCAAACATGTCAGATGAGAAAGAAATCTAAACCCCTAGTGCCCCCAAAGCCCCCGGTACCGGAGAGTCCCCCCACCACCCCTACCCCCCCTCCGGAGCACTCAAAATGGCGCCGAAGCGCACAGAAAACTGCCGCCGGCGCCGGCTCTGCATTCATTTGCCTCCGATCTGAAATGATCAAACATTTCAGATCGGAGGGAAATGTCCTCCCCCTGACCCCTCCTCCGGTCCACCGGAGCCCTCTGGTCACCGGAGCCCCCTCCGGTTCTCCAGAGCCACCCCCCCTCCCCCCTCCGGAGCATGGAAGATGGCGGCGCGCAGCGCACAGCGCGCGGCCGCATTCATTCTGCTCTTTCTGCCGCATGTGACACGTCACATGCGACAGAAAGGTGTCCCCAGGTCCCGCTAGGTCACCCCCCGTCACCCCCCCCTCCAGCACCACCCCCCCCCCCCGTCACCCCCCCCCAGCCCCCCCGTCACCCCCCCCAGCCCCCGGTCTTACGTTACCTGTCTGGTGATCCGTCCCACGATCACGCCGCCTCCTTCTTGAATGCTGGCGGCGCATGCGCAGACAGCGGCTGTCAGCTGGATCCCTGCAAGCAGGGACGCTGACGTCGCTGCTGCACAGGCTGCTCCACTGTGGACCGGGGGAGAGTGAGTGCAGTAATCTGCAGCCACACTCCTCACATGGAGAGACTGCTGTTCCAGAAAATGGGGGGTACGTTCTGTGAGCGTGCCCCTCATATTCTGGAATGAGGTTACTGCAGGTCACTCTGCCCTAAGTTGGACCGGGGCAGTGTGAGTGCAGTATTCTCAGATTACTGCACCCACACTGCTCATGGAGAGCTTGCTCTTCCAGAAAATGGGGGATACGTTCCCTGAACGTGCCCCCCATATTCTAGAAGATCCAGAGTCGGCGTGGGACCTCCAAAATGGATTACAGCGACCGGAATTTCTTTATTTTCAATAAATTGGGGAAAGAGGAATGTTTCGGGGAGTGTTTTTTCAAATAAATTTTTTTTTTGTCTTTATTTTTTTCTATTACTGACTGGGTTAGTGATGTCGGGTATCTGTTCAGATGCCGTGACATCACTAACCCCAGGGCTTGATGCCAGGTGACATTACAGCTGGTATCAACCCCATATATTACCCCGTCTGCCACCGCACCAGGGCGCGGGATGAGCTGGGGCGAAGCGCCAGGATTGGCGCATCTAATGGATGCGCCACTTCTGGGGCGGCTGCGGCCTGCTATTTTTAGGCTGGGAAGAGTCCAATAACCATGGCTCTTCCCACCCTGAGAATACCAGACCCCATCTGTCCGCTTCACCTTGGCTGGTGATCTAATTTGGGGGGGATCCCACGTTTTTTTTTTTCTTTTAAAAAAAACGCCTGGGGAGCCCTCCAAATTGATCACCAGCCAAGGTGAAGCTGTCAGCTGTGGTTTGCAGGCTACAACTGTCTGCTTTACCCTAGCTGGCTATCAAAAATAGGGGGGACCCCACGTCGTTTATTTTAATTATTATTTTTTTGGGGGGCTAAATACAAGGCTAGGCACCCTTTAGTGCCACATGAAAGGCACTAAAGGGCGCCAGCTTAGAATATGCAGGGGGTGGGACGTTATATATGTTTGACATCTATCCATTCATCCATTGTAGCATTTTAGGCTGTGCGCCCATAATCGGGATTTGCAGCGTTTTGGGCGCAGAGTGTGTCCATAGTGTGTCCCTGTGTCCATAGCGCTGCGTTGTGCAGTAGAAGCACAGTGGAAGGATTTTTAGAAATCCCATGCCCAATGTGCTTGCCCAATGTGCTTCTTTTCTCCGCAGCATAAACTGACCTGTGGCGCAGCTTCCCGAGCCTCAGCATGTCAATTTATGCTGCGGAGATGAGTGTTCTCTGCAGATAGCATAGAGCTCCACAGCGGCCTGAACCCAAATCGTGGGCATGGGCAGCTGCGTTCTCCCGTGGACAACACTCACATCTCTGCAGGAGGCTGACACTGTGTACTAGACGCCGTGTCGCTGGATCATGACCACATAGCCTAAAAGTGAGACATTTGTTGCTACAGCAACATTTTTGTGAAGTACCTGTGGATTCAAAATGCTTACTATACTCCTGAATAAAATCCAGTTTCCAAAATGGAGTCACTTGTGGGGGGTTTCTAATGTATAGGTACCCAAGGGGCCCTGCAAATGTGACATGGTGCCCGCAATTTATTTCAACTTTTCCAGAATTCAAATGGTGCTCCTTCCATTCCAAGCCCTCCCATTTATCCAAACAGAGGTTTTTGGCCACATGTGGGGTATCCCTGTGCTCATAAGACATTGGATAACAACCTGTTGGGTCCACGGTTTGTTGTTGTCTCTTGAAAAAGTGAGAAATTTGATGCTGAAGCAACATTTTTGTGAAAAAAATGAAAATTTTTAATATGGCAACCTAAGCTTATCAAATTCTGTGAAGTATTCGTGGATTCAAACTGCTCACTATACACCTAGATAAAAGCCTTGAGGTGTCTTGTTTCCAGAATGGAGTCACTTGTGGGGGACCGCCACTGTTTAGGCACCTCAGGGGCTCTCCAAATGCAACCTGGCGTCCGCTATTGATTCCAGCCAATTTTGCAGTCAAATGGCACTCCTTCCCTTCCGAGCCCTGCCATGCGCCCAAACAGTTGATTTCCACCACATATAAGGTATCGCCAAACTCAGGAGAAATTGCACAATAAATGTTATGCTGAATTTTTTCCTTTTACTCTTGTAAAAAAAAAAAGCTACCTGGTTGAAATAACAATTTTGTGGTAAAATTTTATTTTTTTTTTTCATGGCTCAACGTTATAAAATTCTGTGAAGCACCTGGGGGTTCAGGGTACTCACCAAACATCTAGATAAATTCCTTGAGGGGCCTAGTTTCCAAAATGGGGTCACTTGTGCGGGGTTTCTGCTGTTTAGGTACTTTAGGGGTCCTCCAAATGTGACATGGTGCCCGCAATCTTTTTCAGCCAAATTTCCTTTCCAAAATTCAAATATTGCTCCTTTCGTTCCAAGCCCTCCCATTTGTCCAAACAAAGGTTTCAGACCACATGTGAGGTATCACCGCGCTCATAAAAAAGTGGTTAACAAACCTTGAGGTCAAATTTTTGGAATTACCTCTTGAAAAAGTGAGAAAATTGATGCTAAAGCAACATTTTTGAGAAAATTATTAAAATTTTCAATATGACAACGTAACGTTAACAAAATCTGTGAAGTACCTGTGGATCTAAAATGCTCACTATACCCCTATGTAGAAGCCTTGAGGGGTCTAGTTTCCAAAATGGTGTCACTTGTGAGGGGTTTCTTCTGTTTAGGTACCTTAGCGGACCTGTAAATGCAACATGGTGCCCGCAATCTATTTCAGCCAAATTTGCTTTCCAAAATTCAAATATTGCTCCTTCTGTTCCGGGCCCTCCCATTTGTCCAAACAGAGGTTTCTGACCACATGTGGGGTATCGGCGCACTCATAAGAAAGTGGGGAACAAGTTTTGTGATTCATTTTGTTGTGTTATTTCTTCTAAAAGTGAATAAATTTGGGTTAGAGCAACATTTTTAGGTAAAATTTAATTTTTGCTTTTTTTCATTCCACATTGCTTTTGTTCATGTGAAGCACCTGAAGGGTTAATAAACTTCTTGAATGTGGTTTTGAGTACTTTGGGGGTGCAGTTTTTATAATGGTGTCACTTGTGGGTATTTTCTGTCATCTAGGCCTATTGAAGTCACTTCAAATGTGATGTGGTCCCTAAAAAAATGGTTTTGTAAATTTTGATGTAAAAATGAGAAATCGCTGATAAACTTTGAACCGCTCTAACTTCCTAACAAAAAAACATTTTGTTTCCAAAATTGTGCTGATGTAAAGTAGGCAAGTGGGAAATGTTATTTATTAACTATTTTGTGTCACAGAAATCTCTGGTTTAACGGTATAAAAATTCAAATGTTGAAAATTGCTAAATTTTCAAAATTTTTGCCAATATTCAATTTTTTTCATAAATAAACGCAAAAAATATTGTCCTAAATTTGGTACTAACATGAAGTCCAATATGTGACGAAAAAACAATCTCAGAATCACCGGGATCCGTTGAAGCGTTCCAGAGTTATAACCTCATGAAGTGACACTGGTCAGAAGTGCAAAATTTGGTCTGGTCATTAAGGTGAAAATTAGCTCCGTCACTAAAGGGTTAATAAAGTGTGCTTTGTGAATAGTTTATTCATTTCAGGCTCTAATATCTCCATGAACACAGATACATAGGCTGGGTATGTTCTGCATGTGATATCCAAGGAGCCTTAAGGAACTTTTATTTTAAGTAGGCCTTTTTGAACGTCAGTCCCCTTTAAAACCCGCCGTGACTCAGCTACATTGTCCCCCGTACATGACTGCCCTTTAACCCATTAAAGACATCACATTAATCACATTTCCATAGTCTTATATGACGCTGACCTTTAAAGATCCTTCCGTCATTAGATTCCTGCAGGAATAATCATTTAATGTATCATGTCGCCTATTATTAGGTCACTCCACTCAAATCACTCTCTCTACAGGAAATATCCTTTAACTTAACAAAAGTCTGAAATAGTTAGGAAAATAAGAAAGCCGCGGAGACACCATCACGTGTTTCTCAACGCTGGCAGGAAACTAGCCAGGTCTTTCACCGGGAAGGAACAACCACGGGAAGGGCAGTCTCCAGTCAAGGAGACCACCTATACCAAACATGGTATCCATCCACAGACAGCCGTTTCGGGGTATTTGCCCCTCATCAGTGTGGAGTAGGAATCTGGCTAGTGGGGGCAATGCCTAGTAAAAGACTACTTAAGCAAGCATTGTTGACCTTAGGGAGATCAACATATCCACTGCGGAGACACCATCACGTGTTTCTCAACGCAGTGATTCTAGAGCATTGCCCCCTGGGAAGTATGCAAATAAGAAAGCCGCGGAGACACCATCACGTGTTTCTCAACGCTGGCAGGAAACTAGCCAGGTCTTTCACCGGGAAGGAACAACCACGGGAAGGGCAGTCTCCAGTCAAGGAGACCACCTATACCAAACATGGTATCCATCCACAGACAGCCGTTTCGGGGTATTTGCCCCTCATCAGTGTGGAGTAGGAATCTGGCTAGTGGGGGCAATGCCTAGTAAAAGACTACTTAAGCAAGCATTGTTGACCTTAGGGAGATCAACATATCCACTGCGGAGACACCATCACGTGTTTCTCAACGCAGTGATTCTAGAGCATTGCCCCCTGGGAAGTATGCAAATAAGAAAGCCGCGGAGACACCATCACGTGTTTCTCAACGCTGGCAGGAAACTAGCCAGGTCTTTCACCGGGAAGGAACAACCACGGGAAGGGCAGTCTCCAGTCAAGGAGACCACCTATACCAAACATGGTATCCATCCACAGACAGCCGTTTCGGGGTATTTGCCCCTCATCAGTGTGGAGTAGGAATCTGGCTAGTGGGGGCAATGCCTAGTAAAAGACTACTTAAGCAAGCATTGTTGACCTTAGGGAGATCAACATATCCACTGCGGAGACACCATCACGTGTTTCTCAACGCAGTGATTCTAGAGCATTGCCCCCTGGGAAGTATGCAAATAAGAAAGCCGCGGAGACACCATCACGTGTTTCTCAACGCTGGCAGGAAACTAGCCAGGTCTTTCACCGGGAAGGAACAACCACGGGAAGGGCAGTCTCCAGTCAAGGAGACCACCTATACCAAACATGGTATCCATCCACAGACAGCCGTTTCGGGGTATTTGCCCCTCATCAGTGTGGAGTAGGAATCTGGCTAGTGGGGGCAATGCCTAGTAAAAGACTACTTAAGCAAGCATTGTTGACCTTAGGGAGATCAACATATCCACTGCGGAGACACCATCACGTGTTTCTCAACGCAGTGATTCTAGAGCATTGCCCCCTGGGAAGTATGCAAATAAGAAAGCCGCGGAGACACCATCACGTGTTTCTCAACGCTGGCAGGAAACTAGCCAGGTCTTTCACCGGGAAGGAACAACCACGGGAAGGGCAGTCTCCAGTCAAGGAGACCACCTATACCAAACATGGTATCCATCCACAGACAGCCGTTTCGGGGTATTTGCCCCTCATCAGTGTGGAGTAGGAATCTGGCTAGTGGGGGCAATGCCTTGTAAAAGACTACTTAAGCAAGCATTGTTGACCTTAGGGAGATCAACATATCCACTGCGGAGACACCATCACGTGTTTCTCAACGCAGTGATTCTAGAGCATTGCCCCCTGGGAAGTATGCAAATAAGAAAGCCGCGGAGACACCATCACGTGTTTCTCAACGCTGGCAGGAAACTAGCCAGGTCTTTCACCGGGAAGGAACAACCACGGGAAGGGCAGTCTCCAGTCAAGGAGACCACCTATACCAAACATGGTATCCATCCACAGACAGCCGTTTCGGGGTATTTGCCCCTCATCAGTGTGGAGTAGGAATCTGGCTAGTGGGGGCAATGCCTAGGCATTGCCCCCACTAGCCAGATTCCTACTCCACACTGATGAGGGGCAAATACCCCGAAACGGCTGTCTGTGGATGGATACCATGTTTGGTATAGGTGGTCTCCTTGACTGGAGACTGCCCTTCCCGTGGTTGTTCCTTCCCGGTGAAAGACCTGGCTAGTTTCCTGCCAGCGTTGAGAAACACGTGATGGTGTCTCCGCGGCTTTCTTATTTGCATACTTCCCAGGGGGCAATGCTCTAGAATCACTGCGTTGAGAAACACGTGATGGTGTCTCCGCAGTGGATATGTTGATCTCCCTAAGGTCAACAATGCTTGCTTAAGTAGTCTTTTACTAGGCATTGCCCCCACTAGCCAGATTCCTACTCCACACTGATGAGGGGCAAATACCCCGAAACGGCTGTCTGTGGATGGATACCATGTTTGGTATAGGTGGTCTCCTTGACTGGAGACTGCCCTTCCCGTGGTTGTTCCTTCCCGGTGAAAGACCTGGCTAGTTTCCTGCCAGCGTTGAGAAACACGTGATGGTGTCTCCGCGGCTTTCTTATTTGCATACTTCCCAGGGGGCAATGCTCTAGAATCACTGCGTTGAGAAACACGTGATGGTGTCTCCGCAGTGGATATGTTGATCTCCCTAAGGTCAACAATGCTTGCTTAAGTAGTCTTTTACTAGGCATTGCCCCCACTAGCCAGATTCCTACTCCACACTGATGAGGGGCAAATACCCCGAAATGGCTGTCTGTGGATGGATACCATGTTTGGTATAGGTGGTCTCCTTGACTGGAGACTGCCCTTCCCGTGGTTGTTCCTTCCCGGTGAAAGACCTGGCTAGTTTCCTGCCAGCGTTGAGAAACACGTGATGGTGTCTCCGCGGCTTTCTTATTTGCATACTTCCCAGGGGGCAATGCTCTAGAATCACTGCGTTGAGAAACACGTGATGGTGTCTCCGCAGTGGATATGTTGATCTCCCTAAGGTCAACAATGCTTGCTTAAGTAGTCTTTTACTAGGCATTGCCCCCACTAGCCAGATTCCTACTCCACACTGATGAGGGGCAAATACCCCGAAACGGCTGTCTGTGGATGGATACCATGTTTGGTATAGGTGGTCTCCTTGACTGGAGACTGCCCTTCCCGTGGTTGTTCCTTCCCGGTGAAAGACCTGGCTAGTTTCCTGCCAGCGTTGAGAAACACGTGATGGTGTCTCCGCGGCTTTCTTATTTGCATACTTCCCAGGGGGCAATGCTCTAGAATCACTGCGTTGAGAAACACGTGATGGTGTCTCCGCAGTGGATATGTTGATCTCCCTAAGGTCAACAATGCTTGCTTAAGTAGTCTTTTACTAGGCATTGCCCCCACTAGCCAGATTCCTACTCCACACTGATGAGGGGCAAATACCCCGAAACGGCTGTCTGTGGATGGATACCATGTTTGGTATAGGTGGTCTCCTTGACTGGAGACTGCCCTTCCCGTGGTTGTTCCTTCCCGGTGAAAGACCTGGCTAGTTTCCTGCCAGCGTTGAGAAACACGTGATGGTGTCTCCGCGGCTTTCTTATTTGCATACTTCCCAGGGGGCAATGCTCTAGAATCACTGCGTTGAGAAACACGTGATGGTGTCTCCGCAGTGGATATGTTGATCTCCCTAAGGTCAACAATGCTTGCTTATGAAATAGTTAGGAGACTTCAATATATCAAAAAAGAATACACGGACGATCATGTGGTGCACGCTGCGTCCGAGACCTACATTTGATCTATACAGTGGGAAAAGCTGACGTTAAGCTCCATTCACCCAGTGGAGGTTAATATGGCGTACTTCTGGCCTCTGTTAATGTACAGTGTGTCTATATAGTAGTAGAGTGGCATGCAAAAGTTTGGGCACCCCTGGTAAAAATTACTGTTATTGTGAAAAGTTAAGCAAATTGTAGATGCAATGATCTCTGAAAGGTATAAAGTTAAAGATGACACGTTTCATTTGTATTTTAAGAAAAAAAATATATTTTTTAATCTATTACATTTTTAAATTAGCAAAAAAAGGAAAATAGGCTGATGCAAAAGTTTGGGTACCCTACATGGTTAGTACCTAGTAGCACCATCTTTGGCAAGTATCACAGCTTGTAAACGCTTTTTTTAGCAACCAAGAGTCTTTCAACTCTTTTGTCCATTCTTCCTTGGAAACGTCTTCCAGTTCTGTGAGATTCCTGGCTCGTCTTCCATGCACTGCTCCTCCTTGGAAAAGTCTTACAGCTCTGTGAGATTTCTGGCTCGTCTTGCATGCACTGCACCTCCTTGGAAAAGTCTTCCAGTTCTCTGAGATTCCTGGCTCATTGTGCATGCACTGTACCTCCTTGGAAAAGTCTTCCTTATCTGTGAGATTTCTGGCTCGTCTTGCATGCACTACAGTGCACCTCCTTGGAAAAGTCTTCCAGTTCTCTGAGATTCCTGGCTCATTGTGCATGCACTGCACCTCCTTGGAAAAGTCTTCCTGTTCTGTGAGATTCCTGGCTCGTCTTGCATGCACTGCAGTGCACCTCCTTGGAAAAGTCTTCCAGTTCTGTGAGATTCCTGACTCATCTTCCATGCATTGCACCTCCTCGGAAAATCTTCCAGTTCTGTGAGATTCCTGGCTAGTCTTCCAGTTCTGTGAGATTCCTGGCTTGTCTTCCAGTTCTGTGAGATTCCTGGCTCATCTTGCATGCACTGCTCTTTTGAGGTCTAGCAACAGATTTTCAATGATGTTCAGATCAGGGAGCTGTGAGGGCCATTGGAAAACCTTCAGCTTGCACCTTTTGAGGACTTCTACTGTGGATTTTGAAGTGGGTTTAGGATCATTATCCAATTGTAGAAGCCATCTTCTTTTCAATTTAAGTATTTTTACAGCAAAATTTCTGTGAGAGCCGCTTGTATGATTGCTAGAGAGGCTATTCAGAACCCCTGTGTGACTGCAAAAGACCTTCAGGAAGATTTAGCAGACTCTTGAGTTGTGGTACATTGTTCTATTGTTCAAAGACATCTGCACAAATATGGCCTACATGGAACAATCATCAGAGGAAAACCTCTCCGTCCTCACCATAAAATTTAGCATCATAAGTATGCAAAAGAACATCTAAACAAGCTGATGCTTTTTGGAAACAAGTCCTGGAGACTGATGAGGTTAAAATAGAACTCTCAAAGGTATGTGTGGGAGAAAAAAAGGTCACAGAATTTCAGGAAAAGAACATCTAGCCAAACATTAAGCATGATGGTGGATCAATCATGCTTTGGTGTTGTGTTGCAGCCAATGGCACAGGGAACATTTCACAGGTAGAGGGAAGAATGGATTTAATGAAATTTCATCAAATTATTGATGCAAACATAATGCCATCTGTGAAAAAACTGAAGTTGAAAAGAGGAGAAAAGAGGATGGCTTCTATAAATGGACAATGATCCTAAACACACGTCAAAATCCGCAATAGATGACCTCAAAATGCACAAGCTGAAGGTTGTACAATAGCCTCACAGTCCCCTGATCCGAACATAATTGAAAATCTGTGGCTAGACCTCAAAAGAGCAGAGCATGCAAGATGAGCCATTAATCTCACAGAACTGGAAGATGAGCCAGGAAACTCACAGAACTGAAAGACGAGCCATTAATCTCACAGAACTGGAAGACGAGTCAGGAATCTCACAGAACTGGAAGACGAGCGAAAAATCTCACAGAACTAGAAGATGAGCCAGGAATCTCACAGAACTGGAAGACGAGCCAGGAATCTCACAGAACTGGAAGACGAGCCAGGAATCTCACAGAACTGGAAGACGAGCCAGGAATCTCACAGAACTGGAAGACGAGCCAGGAATCTCACAGAACTGGAAGACGAGCCAGGAATCTCACAGAACTGGAAGACGAGCCAGGAATCTCACAGAACTGGAAGACATTTACAAGACAGAATGAATGAAAATCCCTCAAAAAAGAATTGAAAGTCTCTTGGCTGCTACAAATAACATTTACAAGCTGCAATACTAGTGAAAGGGGGTGCTACTAGGTACTAACCATGAAGGGTGCCCAAACATTTGCATTAGCCCAAATGATTGCATCCTTTTTTGTTAATTTAAAAATGTAATATATTATTTTTTTTTTGCCTAAAATACAAAGTAAGTGTTTCTTGTTTAACTTTATACCATTACCCAAACGGTCCACAGAAAAATCTGCGGCTATTTGACAGAAATAAAAAAAAAACAATGGAAAATCACATCCTTTTAATCAGTTCATCCCACTTGGAATTTCTTCACATTTCTCAGTTCATCGTATGGTAAAACGAAGCCCTACAATGGCCATGTGTAGAAAAATAAAAAAGTTATTGCTCTTGTAAGAAGGGTAGTAACAGAAAAAACAACATGTCTGGGTGTGAAAAGATAAAAAATATATTGGAAATTTAGCATTTTATAAAACTCTGCATTCACATATTGTGAAAACAAAATGCTGACTGCCAACCACCACCACTAGAGGGAGCAGAAGAGCTTGCTGCATACTATGCTTCTATTGAGGCCATTGTATAGTGGTATACAGTAAGTTCCAGCTAGTAATGGCTGTAGGTAACCAAAATTATACAGGGGATTTGGAACTATGTATCCAAAACGTCACAGCTTCTATAAAGATATATTATGAAATAACGCAACACTGAAATTAGGAGGTAGAAATAACATGGTGGAGGTACATTAAACCCAAGCCATATATCACATCCTTTATTCAATCATGAAACTCTGCGAAATCAGTGGTACTAATCCAATATTTATTTAAAATAATTAATTTTATTTTATTTTATCTCAAAATACATATAAAAAACACATAAAAAGCAATCAAGCAAAAAGTACACAGTATAAGGGTTCGCATGAAGGACAGAACCCAAATAATTTGGTTACATGCAATGTTTGTACACATATATAGAGGTGCAATATAAACTAATTTTTGTTCATATACATTCATGCGTTAGCATTAGCAGTAAAGTTTATCCGGACAAAGTGTCCACATTCCAATGTCAATGAATGCCCATGTACATGCAACCTTCAGCATTAGTATAGGTTTACATAATAAAACTTTAATTCTATCTCTGCATTTGCATGTAATACTGACCATTGTTTACTGTCTGTCTGTGCGACCCCAAACGTCCCGACGCGCATTTCACACGTTCCCTGATGAAGAGGTGAAACGCGCATCGGGACGTTTGGGGTCACACAGACGGACAGTAAACACTGGTCAGTATTACATGCAAATGCAGAGATAAAATTAAAGTTTTATTATGTAAACCTATACTAATGCTGTAGGTTGCAACGTACATGGGCATTCATTGACATTGGAATGCGGACACTTTGTCCGGATAAACTTTACTGCTAATGCTAACATATGAATGTATATGAACAAAAATTAGTTTATATTGCACCTCTATATATGTGTACAAACATTGCATGTAACCAAGTTATTTGGGTTCTGTCTTTCATGCGAACCCTTATACTATGTACTTCTTGCTTGATTGTTTTTGTATGTGTTTTTTATGTGTTTTGAGATAAAATCAAATAAAATTTATTATTTTAAATAAATATTGGATTAATACCACGGATTTCGCAGAGTTTCATGTATAGATGGGTGGTTTTCCATTATGTAGCTTACAGAGGTCCTGTTTAGTGACTTATAGATCCTTTATTCGATCAGTCAGAAGGTATAGAAATAAAATAATTTTTAACACTAAATTTGGGCTATTCATGCCCGGCCCCCAAAATCCCCAAATGGCCCTGAACACTGCCAAAATTACTACTTTTGTCCATTTTGTAGACTATCCTGGCAACATCAGGATATGGCAATGCGTACTTTATATTTTCAGTCCCCCCCCTCCCGTAACTGCAGAGTCGTTCCCAAATTAGCAAACATTGACGCAGAGTTTCTAAATGAATCCCGCCATTCACGTCCTCTAATCTCAATTCCAAAATGACCTTCTAATATATTAATCAAACAGAAACAATTACATCCAGCAAGTCCACAGTCCAGTGCCTGATGTCAGTATATCCATCTCGTACACCGGGCCGCGCTCCCGCCTGTTCCTGCTCATTCATAGGACACTAATGCAGTGCAACCTCACTAATTGGATAATTAATTATTGCAGGAGAATCGGAGAGAGCGCACTAAATTAACACCAATTAATGGCAGCGGAGATCTGGAGTTAGAGCACAGTGGTTATTTGCTGTTTCTTAACGCTCTGGAAATGTTTATGTCCATAAAATGACTGAGCAGAAACAGTGGAACTGTAAGGTGAAGAATGTAGTACCGCTACTATATGTAGTATCTCCGTGGGTTCCTCAATCAGGGACGGCAGATTTAGCTATCAATAAATCACGTCCCATCATCTAATTGGATATGATCTTATTTATACACAGATACAATTTGTATATATCTTTCTAATATCTATTTTATTTGTATCTCCTGTGTATTGTATGTACATTCTCCTGTATATTGTATGTACAGTATCTCCTGTATATTGTATGAACAGTACCTCCTGTATATTGTATGTACACTACCTCCTGTATATTGTATGTACAGTTTCTCCTGTATATTGTATGCACAGTTTATCCTGTATATTGTATGTACAGTATCTCCTGTATAGTGTATATACAGTTTATATTGTATGTACAGTACTTCCTGTATATTGTATGTAGTTTTTCCTGTATATTGTATGTACAGTATCTCCTGTATATTGTACGTACAGTATCTTCTGTATATTGTATGTGCAGTTTCTTCTGTATATTGTATGTGCAGTTTCTCCTGTATATTGTATGTGCAGGTTCTCCTGTATATTGTATGTACAGTATCTCCTGTATATTGTATGTGCAGGATCTCCTGTAGATTGTATGTGCAGTTTGTCCTGTATATTTTATGTGCAGTATCTCCTGTATATTGTATGTACATTATCTCCTGTATATTGTATGTACAGTTTCTCCTGTATACTGTATGTGCAGTTTCTCCTGTATATTGTATGTACAGTTTTTCCTGTATATTGTATGCACAGTATCTCCTGTATATTTTATATACAGTTTATATTGTATGTACAGTATTTCCTGTATCTTGTATGTAGTTTTTCCTGTATATTGTATGTGCAGTATCTCCTGTATATTGTATGTGCAGTATCTCTGGTATATTTTATGTACAGTATCTCCTGTAGATTGTATGTATAGTATCTCCTGTATATTGTATGTGCAGTTTCTCCTGTATATTGTATGTGCAGTATCTCCTGTATATTGTATGTGCAGTATCTCCTGTATATTGTATGTGCAGTATCTCCTGTATATTGTACGTGCAGTTTCTCCTGTATATTGTATGTGCAGTATCTCCTGTATATTGTACGTGCAGTATCTCCTGTATATTGTACGTGCAGTATCTCCTGTATATTGTACGTGCAGTTTCTCCTGTATATTGTATGTGCAGTTTCTCCTGTATATTGTATGTACAGTATTCATTAATTTTATCTATCATTTCTATCCTTGGTATATCTTGGATTGCATGTACAGTATTTCCTGTATATTGTATGTACAATTTTTCCTGTATATTGTATGTACAGTATCTCCTGTATACTGTATGTGCAGGATCTCCTGTAGATTGTATGTGCAGGATCTCCGGTATATTGTACGTACAGTATCTCCTGTATATGGTATGTACAGTTTTTCCTGTATATTGTATGTACAGTTTTTCCTGTATATTGTATGTACAGTTTTTTCTGTATATTGTATGTACAGTTTCTCCTGTATATTGTATGTAGAGTATTCATTAATGTTATCTATCATTTTTATCCTTGGTATCTCTTGTATTTGTATAGTATTTATTCACTGCTATCTGTGACTTTTTAATATTTTTTTTTACCCTTTATGAAGAGGTCAGAAGATATTCATTGGTATATAGAAGTGTATCTCTATGTGCCAGTATAATATTCCTGCAAAAAAAAAATACAGTTTAGATTTTTAGGTTGACAAAATTCTTTTACACATAACCAAACAGCCTGTGGCTCATGGATAATGTTTCTGTCTGTGACTGTTCTATTATTATTACCTTTTATGAACAGGTATGTAGATATTCACTGGTATATAGAAATGTATCACTATGTGCCAGTATAATATTCCTGCAAAATAAAAGAATAAAATTTAGATCTTTAGGTTGAGAAAATTCTTTTACCCATAATCAAACAGCCTGTGGCTCATGGTTAATGTTTCTGCCTCCCATCTTGCAAATCCTGAGTTTGGACTCCTCAGTCAGAGCACCTTGAAGATAAATCAAATAATTAAACATAGGGCTTGTGTGCACATCGATTATATCGGACGAGCATTATCCGTGAGTTTCACGGATAGCACTTGTACCCATGATCGTCTATGGGGCTGTGGATCTGTCCAATTTTGATCCAAGCGTTTGACAAGACCAGTTTATGGTCTGTGAAAAACATTGACCTACACTGGGAAAACATTTGAGTACGGACTGACAGAATGGAGAAGGTGGAGACATTTTTTCTTTCTTTTTCTCTCCACCTCCAAGAAAAACTGATGCCACTCTGCTCAAACTCTGATCGGAGTCTGATGACAATAATAGGACCGTTTTTCTCAGATGTAGAGAAAATCTATCTATATGAGCCCAAGGATTTTTTAGATGCAGTTGCTCAATAAACTCATAACCCATCATAAGTGTATAAGAGATTTGTTTTGTCAAGCTAGCCTCATCAGTTTCTATAAAGAAGTACTTCTAGACTGGACCAGGGTCAGTTTATATATCTGGACTTTGCAAAGGCATTTGATACGGCACCACATAAAATGTTTGCTCACTAAATAAGAACAATATTAGTAGGGAACAAAAATATGTTGGTTACCAGTTAGCTCAGTGATTGAAAACAGAGGGTGGTATTTAATGGAACACACTTTGATTGGGTCACAGTTAACAGTTTGCCACCACAGGGGTCAGTATTGGGCCCTCTTTGTTAACATATTTATTAATGATATGGTGGAGGGTATACAGAGTAGAATTTTCATATTTGCAAATGATAAAATTTGCAAGGTAATCAAAACAGAGGATAATAACTAAATATTACAAAGAAAATTATGTAAGCAGGGGACTTGAGCCTATAAATGGCAAATTAAATTTAATTTAGATATATAAAAGGTTATGCACTTGGGCAGGGGAAACAAAATGTATAATTATGTACTAAATAGTAAAACATTAACTAAAGCTATCATTGACAAAAAGCCTGGGGAGAGGGTGGACAGCAATCTCAACTTTAGCGCCCAATGCCAAGCAGCTGCTGCCAAGGCAAAACTTTCATATCTGTCTCTATCAATAAATCTATTTATCTATTACTTTATCTGTCTGTCTTTTAAACACCCACATCATCACATAGTGTTTTTGTACTATACAACCATTTTTAGTCACATCTAATGATTAACATAACTTTGAAAATACCTAATTTTAGAGTATGACATCTGGAGCGACTCTTTATCCTATAAGTGCTGCCTAAATCTTCCATTTGCACTCACCCCTAAAAAAAGCTAAAATCTGAACCCGACTAAGTGTAAAAATCAGATCCAGGTTTTTTTCCCGAGCACGGCACACTGACCCATGTCCTTCCATCGTGGATAAGGAGCTCCATTTTGGCTATCAGTTAGCGGAAACATTGAACGAAATTGGAATCCATTATTTTGGCTCATTAACACTAAACCGAATGAGATTTTACAGTTAAACTGTGGTGTTTTTTTATTGTGATATAGCCCAGGGTTATGGGGTAATCGGTCCCGGACAGTGTATAACTGGGGAATGTCACTTTGGTGGCCATTGCCCATTTCTGTGACCTGGGTGCTTTTTGAAAAAGGGATATATTTACAGGGGATTGTTGAATAAAGTTTACACCTGACGCCAGTTGCAGTTTGCGGCTATGTGGATGGAGCCGCCGCTGCACAGTTTTCACTACTGGGGCTGGTGTTAGTGGCAGCCTGGATGTTAGGCCCTCTGCAAGCAGGGCCGGGCCCCAGAGGGTAGGTGAGGTAGATGGGTGTTGAAAGAAGGTAGGCCACACAAGGGGCAGTCTAACTAGTTCCTTTACTCACAGTAAGCTGGTATTTGGTCCCCCGAGGCCGGCTGGTCTCAACCGCAGTCCCCTTAGTCCCAGTGCCAGTTCAGTGACCTGGTGGCTTCTTTCCCCTGCACCTGTCTTTGGTTGGTGGGTCCCCGTGGCTTGGAGTGGCTGTGGGTCCCCTCCTGGTTGTCTTCTACAGCAGTCCGTATGACGGATGTGTACCTCCCGGCGCTTGGCCATAGCCGAGCCGCTCGGATCCGGGCTCGTTTCTGGTGGGTGGCTCGAGCTCCTCCCGGACCCAGGGGGGTCACCTCGCTCTGAAAGGGGGATGCTGGTGCTACGTGAGGGGTGGCATTCGGTGGGGAGGTCCACGGCCGGGGCCGCAGTTGTTTGGGAATTAAGTTCGTGACACCACCCACGGCTTGTGGTGAATGGATGGACACCACTGCTGCCATTGACTAGGCTCCGGGGGACGGTGTTGCGCAGCTTGGTGTTAACCCCTCCGTGGGTAGGAGGATGATGGTCCCGGGGGCCCGAGGGAGTTGCTGAGGCGGGGGAATGGATGCGTGCTTGCATGTCAGTACGGTGCGGCGCGGTGCGTGACCCGCAGGCACTGATGTAATCACTATTATAAACACGCTGGAGTCGCTGATAAACCAAACAAGATGATGGACGGTGCCCGCAGCCGACTGTGCTTTTCCCCTTTTCAGGTCGGTGGTTTCCGCCTTTCTCCTGCACCTCACTTTTGGTAGAAATGATGACTCCTATGCCTGAGCAACGGTAGTCCGCTCCCCAGCCTTGTGTGTGCCGGTAGAGCCCATTTGCCCGCAGACGCTGGCCCGTGGGATCTCGATGCCTGGGCGGTGGCTTTATATCCCTATGGTTGGGCTGTTGTCTTCAGTCGGGTCTTAGGTGGGAAAGGACCTAAAGTCCAGTCCTCAATCAGTGGATTCGACTCGGTCCAGTGGTTTCTGGGCCTCGTACTGGGTCTGAGTACCCCTCCTGGTGCTCTAGTTTCCAATCGGTTCCCCGGTTCGGTACCGGCGGGCCACTACCCGGTCCCGGTCCCATACGGTTCCACCGGCTGTAATCCAAGCTCCTGCAGGCGGCCACCACTGTCTGCCTCCTTGCCAGAGGTGACTGGGCTCCAACCCAGACACCTGGTGTTAGACTGTGTCAGACCTGGACACAGGTCTGCACTTGAACTCCACTCCACTTCACTACACAGACTGATCTAACACTGTGCTCCCCACGGGGAACTGAACTGTTTTTCCTGCCTCAGGGCCTGTGTACTCGTTGGAGGGCGTGGCCAACCGCCTGGCTCCGCCACCTGGTGTGAACATCAAACCCTGAGGGAGGTGACAAGGGTTTGTAGGTTGGCTGCTGTAACCTTATTAAGGGGGGAAGGTGTTTGTGTAAGGGCCTACCTGTTACTACCTGGCTAGTCCAGGGCGTCACAGTAGCGTGAACCCTGTGGGGCTGGAGCCTCTGATCCTGTCCCCAGTTCTCCCGTTGCTACTGTGTCCCGAACTTCAAGGTCAATGAGCTACTTGATGGTCCTCTCACTGTGCAGATTTTATCAGGTCTGCCTAGAGCGTTTTCCTGACCTAGGATTCTGTACCCCTTTGGTGCGTGGTTCCGGGAGTACTCCACCGTACTCCACCGGCAGCCAACCACCTGGGCCCTCAGGTCACTGTTACACTCTTGACAGTCCTTCCTTTCTCTTTCACTGTCACCGACACACTACTCTCTCTCTCACACTGTCTACCCCCAGTCTGCCCCTCCCACCTGGTGGTCTAATGGACTGGACTGGCTCCACCTCTAGGCGGCCATTCATTGGTCCGACCCTAGCCTTGTACCATTCTATGGGGGATATTGGGGAAAAAACAGGGATTATCTGGAGTGTTTCGTTGTTACCGGCACAGGTCTTCTGGGTCCCTAGGGGGTAGGCCCTGCATCCTGGTAGGGATGCAGTACCTTGTAGCTCCCTGATGGCTTCAGGGGCGCTACAGATAAGGAGCTCCATTTTGGCTATCACTTAGCGGAAACATTGAACTAAATTGGAATCCATTATTTTGGCTCATTACCACTAAACCGAATGGGATTTTACAGTTAGACTGTGTTTTTTTTTTTATTGTGATGTAAAAAAGCAGCATTATGGTAAATGCAGGTCTCAGTGGGATTGCAATCCATTAGTGGTGACATTTCATAAGTACACGGTGAAACAGACACCCAGCTGTAGTGGTACCGAGTAATGTGAGAAAGGAAATACATCACCGTACACTGCAGTTTACCGACTCCGAGACTTTCCAGCAAGGAGAAAAAGGGCAGAGCAGGCGGGACAGGAGGACAAATTAATATCCACAGCACATTTATTAATTACTTGCCGGTCGGAATCCTATCTGTTAATATCATAGCTGAAGAAATAAGGGGGAATGCAGCGGATTAGCAATTAGTGTGAAATTAATTGCTGGTGCATCTAATAAACTAAAGTCTAATAAATAAAAAAAAAAAGCTTTGAAAAGAGACTAATATCTCCCCGCGGGGCAGAGGTAATTAGGACGAGCCCGTTCTTCATATGGGAATGTGGTATTGATCGGCGCTGATTAATAAGTGAGGCAGGACGATGCATAAATTCTGCGTAGACTTTACTTATATTTGTAGGACGCTTGGAAAATATTTCATTATGTGACGATGATCAGGCAGAAATAGATGTTTAATCTCTGGAATATTAAGTTGGGTTCATACGAGGACATGGAGTGAAGCTGAAAATTGTTATGGGCGAAAAATAGGTCGTATGTTCTCAGAGTCGCTGTAGACGTCTCCTTCGGAGGCGCCCTGTGCTCTGTGTACAGTGCCTAAATAAATGATACTGTTCTCCATGTAAAATTGACCTGTCGCCTCTCCTGACCTTTCTGATTTAGTAAATATTTGTATTCTACATGAATTACCAATTTTACAGTACATTTACCCCATTTAAGCCATCCGTCTCTTATTCCTTCTGCAAATATCCTTCTCTTATTACTCCTGCAAATATCCTTCTCTTATTACTCCTGCAAATATCCTTCTCTTATTCCCTCGGCAAATGTCCTCTTATTCCTCCTGAAAATATCCTTCTCTTATTCCTCTTGCAAATGCCCTTCTCTTATTCCTATATTGCAAATATCCTTCTCTTATTCCCTCAGCAAATGTCCTTCTCTTATTCCTCCTGCAAATGTCCTTCTCTTATTCCTCCTGCAAATGTCCTCTAGTCTTTATCCTTCTGCAAATGGCCTTCTCTTTTTCCTCCTGCAAATGTCATTCTCTTATTCCTCCTGCAAATGTCCTTCTCTTATTCCTCCTGCAAATGTCCTTCTCTTTATCTTCCTGCAAATGTCCTTCTTATTCCTCCTGCAAATGTCCTTCTCTTATTCCTCCTGCAAATGTCCTTCTCTTATTCCTCCTGCAAATGTCCTTCTCTTATTCCTCTTGCAAATGTCCTTCTCTTAAGGGGGCTTTACACGCTGCGACATCGCTAATGCGGAGTCGTTGGGGTCACGGAATTTGTGACGCACATCCGGCCGCATTAGCGATGTTGCTGCGTGTGACACCGATGAGCGATTTTGCATTGTTGCAAAAACATGCAAAATCGCTCATCGGTGACATGGGGGTCCATTCTCTACTGCAGCAGTAACGATGTAGTTCATCGCTCCTGCGGCAGCACACATCGCTGCGTGTGACACCGCAGGAGCGAGGAAGCTCTCCTTACCTGCCTCCCGGCCGCTATGAGGAAGGAAGGAGGTGGGCGGGATGTTCCGGCCACTCATCTCCGCCCCTCCGCTTCTATTGGGCGGCCGCTCAGTGACGTTGCTGTGACGCCGCACGGACCGCCCCTTTAGAAAGGAGGCGGTTCGCCGGTCATAGCGACGTCACCAGGCAGGTATGTGTGACAGCTCTGCGCCATGTTGTACGGCACGGGCAGCGATTTGCCCGTGTCGCACAACAGATGGGGGCGGGTACCCACGCTAGCGATATCGGGACCGATATCGCAGCGTGTAAAGTAGCCTTTAGGCTATGTGTCCACGGGAGAATGTATCTGCGGATTTTTCTGCATCAAAATCCGCAGCTTTTCCGCAAAATCCGCACCTTTTCATAGGTGCGGATTTGCCGCGGATTTACCGTGGAATTGCTGCCGATTTGATGCGGATTTTGGTACGGAATTTTTTTTTTTTTTCCAATTTTAAAGCCAAAATCCAGAAGAAAATCCGCAACAATAATTGACATGTTGCAGATTTTTCCGGACGAAAATCCGCACGATTTCCGCTGCGGAAAATTCCGCAGCGTGGACACAGCATTTCCCAAATGCCATAGAAATGGCTGGGGAGTAGCTGTGCTGCAGATCTTCGGGAAATCCGCAGCTTTTCCACGAGAAATCCGCGGCAAAATCCGCGCATTTTCCGCAGCGTGGGCACATAGCCTTATTCCTCCTGCAAAATGTCCTTCTCTTATTCCTCCTGCAAATGTCCTTCTCTTAATTCTCCTGCAAATGTACTTGCTATACAGGGGCTATACAAGACAAACAGTGCAAACAATTTTAATGAAGATCAATCACAAAAATTAGTTTTAGCCAAAAATACATGCAACTAAGAGAAAAATTGTCCAAAAAGATGATCAACTGCTTTAACACTAAGTTAGTGGCATCTGCACTTTACAGTGGCCATTAAATCAAGAAAGGGATGAGAAAGAAGGGTATTCAGCTGCAGAATAAATGGAGGAAGGGGAGAAGGGAATGCAGCTGAAGAATAAAAGGAGAAGGAAGGGAATGCAGATACAGAGTAAAGTGAGGAGGGGCTGTAGCTGCAGAATAAAAAGAGGAGGATGAAAAGGGAATGCAGCTACAGAGTAAAGGGAGGAAGGGGAAGAAGGCAAGGCAGCTGTAGAGAAAAGAGAGAAAGCAGAAGAAGGGGATGCAGCTACAGAATAAAAGGAGGAAGAGAAGGGAACGCAGCTGAGAGTAAAGGGAGGAAGAGGAGAAAGGGGGAGAAGAGGATGAAGCTGGAAAATAAAGGGTGGTAGGGGAAGAAGGGGATGCCGCTGCAGAGTAGAGGAAGGGGGAAAAGGGGATGCAGTTACAGAGTTAAAGGAGGAAGGGGAAGAAGGAAATGCAGCTGCAAAGTAAAAGGAGGAAGAGAAGGGAATACATATGCAGAGTAAAGAGAGGAAGGGGAAGAAGGGGATACAGCTGCAGAGTTAAAGGAGGAAGGGGAGGAAAGATGCATCTGTAGAGTAAACAGAGGAAGGGGATGCAGCTGCAGATTAAACGGAAGAAGGGGATGCATCTACAGAGTTAAAGGAGGAAAGAAGGGGATGCAGCTGTGGAGTAATGGGAGGAGGAAGAAGGGGATGCAGCTGCATAATAAAGGGAAAAAAGGGAAAAGGGGGATGCAGCCACAGAATCAAATGAGGATGGGGAGAAAGGTATGCAGCTGTAGAGTAAAAGGAAGAAGGGGAAGAAGGAGATGGAGCTGTAGTTTATGTAAAGGGAGGAAGGGGAAGAAGGGAATGCAGCCACAGAGTTGAAGAAAGAGAGGGAGGAGGGGATGCAGCTGTAAAGGGAGGAAGGGAAAGAAGGGGATGCAGCTTAAGAGTTAAAATAAGGGATTTCAGTTGCAGAATAAAGGGACGAGAAGGAAGAAGGGGTTGCAGCCACAAAGTTGAAGGAGGAAGAGGAAGAAAGGGAGGCAACTATAGAGTAAAGAGAGGAGGGGGAAGAAACAGATGCAGCCACAGAGTTAAAGAAGGAAAAGGAAGAAGGGGATGCAGCTAGAGAATTAAAGGAAGAAGGAAATACAAATGCAGAGTAAAGTGAGGCGGGGGAAGAAAGTGCTGCAGCTGCAGGATGTATGTAGAATATGTTGCATATACTTCAGACCACTGTAAATATTCATATATAGCCACTGTACCCCCCATCTCACAAGACTTGGATTTGACAATTCACTTTTAAGGCCGCAGTGCAGAACAATCTTTGTCATCTGTTTCTCTCCCTGTATTTCTTACCATAGAACAGATGTTGGATTACACAACGTATAGGTGTTTCTATTACATGGCACCGTCTTTGCTGCTCTCTTGAATCTGCTGATCCTGGAGTCTTACTTGTGAAGCAGAGATAAGTGATGGATTTTATTTCAGAAACGGGGATTGAGGAACAGCTGCCAAAAACCAGAGCCTGGAAAACCGGGGACGGTGCAGGAATTCACCGCATGTCGCTGCCATACAATAGCATATGCCATTAGTCACTTTGATGTGATCGCTGTCACTCAGGGCAGCACCGACACTCTTTATTGTGATGACTGGTGACATATAACGTTTGATCGGCCATGGCGGAATTGCTGATGTTCTCCACAGCACAACCTTGTAAAGAGATTATTATATTCTGTATTATGTTTCTTTATCTTGTCACCTTTATCATCCAAAGATCCAAAGTCAAAAATAAAGATGGTGGTTTCTGGGCAAAAAGTATATTTTGTAATTCTAGGTTTTTGTTTTACATTAGAAAATTAGATTTAAAGGTTCAATCAGAATTAGAAAAACAATCAAGATAAAATCTGTCTTTGGTGGGAGCGTGTGACCTATGACAATCACCATCCGCTCCTCCATGCCCCTTCCTCTTATTTGATATAGATATTAAATAGTTAATCTCAACATTCTCAATAAGTTCAAAAAAGTGTCTCAACATTCCACACTACCAGCCATGTCTGAGCGTGCTCAGCGCTTACAATCTGTCCTTTATAGAGCTTGTTAGCACTGATCTAAAGCTGGCCAGTTTGCTGAAGCGCAGATCCAGCCATTATTTTCGCACCTCCGATGCTGCAGCGGTAAATCTGTTTTTGTTTGCAAAATCAAAGAGTGCACTGTTTGGACCAAGGCTATAACTGTGCCACAAGTCTAAACTGTAAATCTTCAGGAGTGCACTGCCCCCAGCAAACAGCAAGCTGAGAGATCTGGGAGTAGTGCACTCCTGAAGAAAAAACATGAGAATAATTCATTAAAAGGGTCACTTGACCACATATCAGTGTGATCTTCTTCAGGTGACCTGGACATTAAAACAATAAAGGGATGAGAAAAAGAAGGCAGCTGCAGAGTAAAGGGGAGGAACAGGATGCAGCTAAAGAGTAAAGGGGGGAAAAGGGAGGAAGAGGATTCATCTGCAGAGTAAAAGGGAGAAGGGAGGAAGAGGATGCAGCTAAAGAGTAAAGGGGAGAAGGGAGGAAGAAGATGCAGCTAAAGAGTAAAGGGGAGAAGGGAGGAAGAAGATGCAACTAAAGAGTAAAAGGGAGAGGGGAGGAAGAGGATTCATCTGCAGAGTAAAGGGGGGAAAGGGAGGAAGAGGATGCAGCTTCAGAGTAAAGGGGGAAAAGGGAGAAAGAGGATGCATCTGCAGAGTAAAAAGGAGAAGGGGAGGAAGAGGATGCAACTGCAGAGTAAAGGGGAAAAGGGAGGAAGAGGATGCAGCTGCAGAGTAAAGGGGAGAAGGGAGGAAGAGGATTCAGCTCCAGAGTAAAGGGGAGAGGAGAGGAAGAGGATGCAGCTGCAGAGTAAAGGGAAGAGAGGAGGAAGATGATGCAGCTGCAGAGTAAAGGGGAGAAGGGAGGAAGGGGATGTAGCTGTAGAGTAAAGGGGAGAAGGGAGGAAGGGGATGTAGCTGTAGAGTAAAGGGGAGAAGGAAGGAAGGGGATGCAGCTGCAGAGTAAAGGGGAGAGGAGAGGAAGAGGATGCAGCTGAAAAGTAAAGGGGAGAGGAGAGGAAGAGGATGCAGCTAAAGAGTAAAGGGGAAAAGTGAGGAAGAGGATGCAGCTGCAGAGTAAAGGGGAGAAGGGAGGAAGAGGATGCAGCTGCAGAGTAAAGGGGAGAAGGGAGGAAGAGGATGCAGCTGCAGAGTAAAGGGGAGAGGGGAGGAAGAGGATGCAGCTGCAGAGTAAAGAGGAGAGGGGAGAAAGAGGATGCAGCTGCAGAGTAAAGGGGAGAAGGGAGGAAGGGGATATAGCTGTAGTGTAAAGGGGAGAAGGAAGGAAGGGGATGCAGGTGCAGAGTAAAGGGGAGAAGGAAGGAAGGGGATGCAGCTGCAGAGTAAAGGGGAGAAGGAAGGAAGGGGATGCAGCTGCAGAGTAAAGGGGAGAGGAGAGGAAGAGGATGCAGCTACAGAGTAAAGGGGAAAAGGGAGGAAGAGGATGCAGCTCCAGAGTAAAGGGGAGAGGAGGAGAGGAAGAGGATGCAGCTACAGAGTAAAGGGAAGAGAGGAGGAAGATGATGCAGCTGCAGAGTAAAGGGGAGAAGGGAGGAAGGGGATGCAGCTGTAGAGTAAAGGGGAGAGGAGAGGAAGAGGATGCAGCTCAAGAGTAAATGGCAAAATGAAGGAAGAGGATGTAGCTGACCTTAGCCAACTACCTGATATTTGCCTATTCCATAGTTAGCTCAGGCCAGCAGATCGTTATTCTGATCCAAGCATAGACTGTGCTTAATGGACATGTGATAGAGGGAAAAAGAGCAATTTATTGGACCAGTATACAAAACATAGCTGTACCAAATGGCTCAGTGGTGAGCATTGTTGTTTTGAAACGCTGGGGTCTTTCTGCTCTAATCCCACCATGGACAACATGTGCAAGGATTTTATCTGTTCTCCTTGTGTTTGCATGGATTCCCTCCGGTTTCTTCCCGCACTCCAAAAACATATTGATAGGGAATTTACATAGTGAGCCCCAATGGGGACGACGATGATGATTATGTCTGTAAAGCGCTGTAGAATATGATGGCGCCATATAAGTAAAATAAATAAATACCATCACACCAGAATGTTCTCAAATTTTTTTTTTTTAGAATGTATTTACAAAAGAATGCCCATGAATGGCGCCACATTCCTGGCTGCACTACATCCCTCCTACATTTATAGCTGCCCAATTATTTATTTTATATTTTTTAGCCAAAATTAGAAATTTATAAACAATATCACAGAATTCTCCCCACCACTCTTATCATCTACTCCTGACACTTTGTAATTAATACAACTACACCAACCGGTCTAAGCCGTAAGAAGATAGACGAGGGCCAGGATTACGGGAATGTTTTTTCTGTGTACGGCTGTCACATGTAATGCGTGTAATAGACTTGTAAATAAATAAAGACGTCCAATACGGTCCCCGCCACATACGACATTAATCACTCCCTTTGTACTGATGTCAATTTCGTCTCCTCCAATTAATTATACCTTCCCCATTCCCCCACCACTTCCTTCAGAAGAAAAAAAAGAAACATTGGATAATTCCGTATTTATCTCAAAACAAAGAATCTAGTGACGGAGGTTTTTTTTGTTTTTTTCTTGTTTTTATATTGCATTTTGCCACATAAAGAACAGTGAATATCTCGCCGATTAAAGTAAAATGGAAAAATCCTGAAGCTTTGCAAATTGTAAATATTTTATTACCCTGTCTCCCCAAAAATAAGCCCTAGTAGGAATTGTGGGGCTTTTTTGGAGTATGCTTAAAATATAAGCCCCACTCCAATAAACAAGCCCTAGGTGCGGCTCCATGAAGAAGTGTCCAAACAGCTAAAAAAGTTAAAAATTAATGCAGGACTCTTAATCAAAGAAAGCAGACATCAACCAAAGAAAATAGACCCCCACAACCAAAGAAAAAGAGGAAAAAAATCTTTATTTTTGGAGAAAAAAAAAAAAAAAAAAAAAAAAAAATCACACTTGAGGCCCCGTTACACGCAACGACGTATAACGATATAATGATATATCGCTGGGGTTCCGTGACGCACATCCGGCATCGTTAGCGACGTGACACCAAACCAACGAGTGACCGTTAACGATGAAAAATACTCACCAAATCGTCCATCGTTGACACGTCGTTCATTTTCAAAAAATCGTTGATTGTTGAGGATGCCGGTTGTTCGTCGTTCCCGAGGCAGCACACATCGCTATGTGTGACACCTCGGGAACGACGACCTACAGCTTACCTGCGGCCGCCGGCAATGAGGAAGGAAGGAGGTGGGCGTGATGTTTCGGCCGCTCATCTCCACCCCTCCGCTTCTATTGGGCGGCCGCTTAGTGATGCCGCTGTGACGCCGCGCAAACCGCCCCCTTAAAAAGGAGGCGGTTCGCCAGGCACAGCAACGTCGCTAGGCAGGTAAGTCCGTGTGACGGCTCCTAACGATATTGTGCGCCATGGGCAGCGATTTGCCCGTGACGCACAAACGACGGGGGCGCGTACGCTAGCGATATCGCTATGTGTGACGGGGCCTTTACCCCATACAATAACAGTTGACAAGTGCCGATGGTGGATGGGCTCTCACACACAGATCTGAGTCACTGTCAGGTCCCGCGCCATTCCAGCTACATTGCACTGCAGTTCTCATAAGCAGATCAAGTACAAGTATTACTCTGCATGTGTGATACTGCTTCCAGCCACCAGGGGGAGCCATCCACTGTAGAACGCATGGAGACATGACAGTGACGCAGATTTGTATGTGAGAGCCCATTCACTTGCCAACTCTAATTTTTTAAGGTCTGGTAAGTGAAATTCTTTTAGGGGGTGTCTGCTTTCTTTTGTGGATAAACTTAGCAATACATAGAGAATAAATGTAAACAGGTAATTTACACCTTTGTTAAATTGGTCTGTACCCACCACTATAGGACGGGTTCTGCACCATGAGAACAGCAGATCAGATAAGAAAATGTGCATCTGATCCAGTAATAGGATTAATACAAAATGTTGATGTTCCGGAATGTGATGACAGGATTAGATTTGAATAAATGTTGATTATTTTGTTAAAGAATGATTGTGGGTTTTTGTTCATGAGAAAATATAAGACATCCCCTGAAAATAAGCCCAGAGCAAAAAATTATATAAGACCCTCTCTGATTTGTATATCTTTTCATGGGACAACACTGCAGATCTGACCCTGTGATGCAATGTACAGTGTCAGTGTGCAGCTTGTATAACAGGGTAAATTTGGTGTCCTCTAAATAACTCAAACCCCAAGATATAATTTTACCATCGTGTAATAAGAATAGCAAAATATATAAAAATGAACATGTCTGGTACACATCCATGAAACTTGAAAACATCACATTATTTATCATACATGGTGGACATCATTAAAAGGGATCTGTCACCACTTTGACCTTTTTAAACTATTAATATGGCAGTTTATGATGTGGGGTGTACTCATTTTTGCATCAACTAATTAGAATAAAACTGTTAATTAGATAAATTCTCAGAGGGGTGTCCCTTAAAAAAAATAAGGTCACTTGAAGGAGGATTCTGCTTTTCTGGCACTTAGTGACTTTGTATATGTAGTCCGAAAAGTGTTCTATGAGTCGAATGGCGCTCCTTCCTCCCGGAGTCTCACCGTGTGGCTAAGCAGTACTGTACAGCCACATATGGGGTTTTGCCATGTTTAGCAGATATTGTCTGACAATATGTGTCCTTTTAGATAATGTACTCATGAGAAATTGCACAACAAACTTCACAATCCATTTTCTATTGTCACCCTTGTGAAAATGAAAAATTTGGGGCAAAGGCAACAAGCTTGTGGGAAAAATGTTTTTGTTTTTTTTCATTTCCATGGCTCAACGTTATAAAATGCTGTGAAACACCTGAGGGTTCAAGGTACTTACCACACTTACAATTAAATTTCTTGAGGGGTGTAGTTTCCAAAATGGGGTCACTTGTGGGGTTTTTCCACTGTTAAGGCACAACAGGGGCTCTGCAAATGTGACATGGCATCCACTATTAATTCCAGCTAATTTTGCATTTGAAAAGTCCAGTGGCTCTGCTTCCCTTCCAAACCCTTCCATGTGCCCAAACAGTAGTTTTCCACCACATATGGGCTAACCGAGTACTCAGGGAAAAATTGCACAATACATTTTTGAGTTATTTTCTCCTGTTACCCTTGTGAAACAAAAATTGGAACTAAAGCAACATTTTTGTGGGAAAAATGGGTTTTTTGTATTTTCACGGTTCAACGTTATAAAATTCTATGAAGCACCTGTGGGTTCAAGGTACTCAGCAAACATCTAGATAAAATCCTTGAGAGGTCTAGTTTCCAAAATGGAGTTACTTGTATGGCGTTGCATTGGTTACGAAAAACAGGGACTCTGCAAATGCAGCATCATGTCTGCTAGTTATTCCAGCTTCCCCTCCAAGCCCTGCTGGGCACCTAAACAGTGGTATTCCACCAGATATGTGGTATCAGCGTGCTCACAAGAAATTGCATAACAAATTTTGGTGTCCCTTTTCTCCTGTTACCTTTGTGAAAATAAAAAATTTGGGCTAATGCAACATTTTTGGGAAAAAGTAAAATTTTATTTTTTTTTTCTTTACACATTGCTTCAATTCTTATGAAGCACCCGCTAAAACGGTGCTTTACACGCTGCGACATCGCTAGCGATTGCTAGCAATGTCGAGCGCGATAGCACCCGCCCCCGTCGTATGTGCGACATGTGGTGATTGCTGCCGTAGCGAACAATATCGCTACGGCAGCGTCACACTAGCATACCTTGTCAGCGACGTCGCTGTGACTGCCGAACAATCCCTCCTTCAAGGGGGAGTTGCGTTCGGCATCACAGCGACGTCACTAAGCGGCCGGCCAATAGAAGCGGAGGGGCGGAGATGAGCGGGACGTAACATGCCGCCCACCTCCTTCCTTCCTCATTGCCGGTGGACGCAGGTAAGAAGATGTTCGTCGATCCTGCGGTGTCACACACAGCGATGTGTGGTGCCGCAGGAAGAACAAACAACATCATACCTGCAGCAGCAACGATATTAAGGAAAGGAGCGACGTGTCACCGATCAACATTTTTGGACGATTTTGGGATCGTTGATCGTCGCTCCTTGGTGTCACACGCTGCGATGTCGCTATCAGCGCCGGATGTACGTCACTAACGATGTGACCTCGACGATATATCGGTAGCGATGTCGCAGCGTGTAAAGTACACTAAAGGGTTAATAAGCTTCTTGAATGTGGTTTGGAGAACTTTCAAGGGTGTAGCTTTTAGAATGGTGTCACTTTGGCGTATTTTCTGGCATATACGACCCTCAACGTCACTTCAAATGTGATGTGGTTCCTAAAAAAAATAGGTTTGGTAACTTTGGAAAAATGAGAAATTGCTGATAAACATTTAAACCTTCTAACGTCCTAACAAAAAAAAAATTAAAAACGATGCTGATGTAAAGTAGACGTGTGCTATATGGAAGAACAAACAAGCCAGACTTAAACTCGAGACGCTACAAAGACCGAAAGGATGAGGGGGGGGGGGGGTAGCACTACCAAATCCGGGAATATATTATCTGGCAGCTCAGAGTCAACATTTCAGGGGATGGGCAGATATAGCCACCTTTCTTTATGATGACACTCAACAGCCTACCATCCATAGATTCTTGCGACTCTGTTGGCTAGTTGCCATGAAACGCTTGATTGTTCGGTGATCACGCTTCAAAAGTTTGCCAATTTCAAGACTGTTGAATCCCTCTGCAAGACATATCACAATTTTGGACTTTTCAGAGCCCGTCAGATCTCTCTTCTGACCCATTTTGCCAATGGAAAGGAAGTTGCCTAATAATTAAGCACACCTAATATAGGGTATTGATGTCATTACACCGCACCCCTCCTCATTACAGAGATGCACATCACCTGATTTACTTATTGGTAGTTGGCTCTCAAGCCTATACAGCTTGGAGTAGGACAACATGTATAAAAAATATCATGTGATCAAAATACTAATTTGCCTAATAATTCTGCACACAGTGTATCTTAACCAATAATATGAAGGACAATGTGTCACAAAAAAACAATGTCAGAATCACTGGGATACATTTAGGCATTCTAGAATTTTTAATAAAGTGACAATGGTCAGAATTGTAAAATTCAGCTTGGTCAGGTAGGTTAAAACAGGCTGGGTGGTGAAAGGGTTAATGTTTTGTATTGTTTTTGCTACAGTATTTTGACCGATAAGTAAAGTTTTGCTGATCCTTTTGTAGAATTCATCTTTCTTGAGTAAAGAAATTATTTTCTTTCTCCAGTTTTGGGACATTTCTCTTCCATGTGGTGCTATTGCTCATAGCCTGAAATGGAAAGGAGTTTTCTTTGCTAAGTACACTGTCTGCTGGACACCTGTGTAATAAATAATTAGACTTACCTGTGGTTGACTTCTTGTTAATTAGAATGTTATAGTCTGTACTTTGTGTAGAAAGCTGGAGGGAAAATAGCGCAATAGGGTCTTACCCATAACAAAGAATAAAAATAATAAGGGAATGTGCTCACCTTGTGTATCACACAACCAGAAGTAAAGCCTGTAACCAGCATCTGAGTCCACGAGCTGCAGAAGGCAAAGATTACTTGTGAATACTGTAAATGTGGAACCGTTACTGCACTGCTGGCGATACGACATAGTCATGAATAGTCTGTACTTTAGCTTTGCACCTAAGACATTCATTGGGGTGTTGTAATAGGGAGACAAGAATGATACAGGGGCTCTTCGGCTGACCCTAAGACTGGGGTCCCTGTGCTGTCTTTTATACTGATGGTAGACTTAAAGGTAGTCAGGATTGAGTCTCCAACGTGGCCCTGTCTCCTGTCCTGGCTCTGAAGACTATGTCCCCATCACCCAGGGAACTGACTGGGATGGAGACCCCTGAAACCCTACCAGCACAGAACAACAGATGAGGGTTAACAAAAGCGCAAACACACCTAAAACCTGCACTAGCGGATAACCAAAGGTGAACAGGTAAGGGTATAAAGGAAAGGAGGTAGAATAAACAACTTACAATAATCACAGCAGCACATACTCTCTGCTCCCTGGCTAGCTCCTAACTGAATAGAATAACCAGAAACCTCTCCAGGAAGCAGAAGGATTAAATACAGCCCGGAAGTGCTCAATTTAGGACAGCTGAGCAAGTTTGCTGCTGCATCAGGGAAGGGATTAACCCTAAAATGCCCAAAGGAACCAAACAACATTTAAGGCCTGCGACACACATCCGTGCTGCCGGCACGTGTTTGTCATTTTTTACACGTACCGGCGGCACGGAGACACGTTAACCAATGCTACCCTATTGTAGCAGGCACACACACGTAAAACCACACGGAACGTGTGTCCGTGTGCGTTTGTACGTGTGTGCGTTTTTCAAAGCGCTGACATTTCAGTGATTTCTCCCGCAGCACGGGTGTCACACGGCCCGCACCCGTACCACACGGGTGTAGTGTGGATGCGGTCCCGTGTGACACGCGCCGGAGAAAACACACATGTCAGTGAAAAAAAAAAAAAAACATTAACTCACCTTCTCCAGCCCTCCTGTCTCTGCCGCTGCTGTCACTTGCTGCCGACCGCCGCTCATTATTCTCATTGAATATTCACTTCACTGCCTAGCAGCAGCAGCAGCGGGGAGACGGGAGGGCTGGAGACCGAGGATCAGCACCATGGACAGCACCGCGGACATCAGGAAGGACCAGGTGAGTATGTTAATTACCGGTTCTACGTGTGCTATCGCGGGTAGCACACGTAGAACACACGTGTCACGCACGTACCAGAGACACGTACTTACCTGCATGCAACACGCAGGGAAAATACGTGTCTCTCGGCACGTGCGTGAATTTCACGTGAGTGTGGCAGAGGCCTAAATGTGCATGATCTCAGATGGTAAATCGGAACACTAATCCTGAACCTGTCCTTACACACGTGACAGGTGTACACATTTTCGCAACATGCTCATGAATTAATATGTTAGGAAAGTTTTTGGGGGGGGGTAATTGTGCAAAATAACAAATCTTTGCAATCAATGGCCCACGTCTGTGAGAGTAGTTGTCATTTGGAAATATTATTTCGGAGAGTAAAGGGTGCTTTACATGCTGCGACATCGCTAGCGATTGCTAGCGATGTCGTGCGCGATAGCACCCGCCCCCGTTGTACGTGCGATATGTGGTGATCGCTGCCGTAGCGAACATTATCGGTACGGCAGCGTCACACGCACATATCTTGTCAGCGACGTCGCTTTGACCGCCGAACAACCCCTTCTTCAAGGAGGAGGTGCGTTCGGCGTCACAGCGGCGTCACTAAGCGGCCGCCCAATAGCAGAGGAGTAGCGGAGATGAGCGGCCGGATGTTGCCGCCCACCTCCTTCCTTCCTCCTTTCCGATGGACGCAGGTAGGATGATGTTCGTCGTTCCTGCGGTGTCACACACAGCGATGTGTGACGCCGCAAGAACGACGAACAACCAGCGGCATGCACCACCAACATTATGAAATGGAGCGACGTGTCAACTTTTGCTATTTTTGCGATCGTTGATCGTCGCTCATTGGTGTCATACACTGCGATGTCACTAATGGCGCCGGATGTGCGTCACAAACACCGTGACCCCGACGATATATCGTTAGCGATGTCGCGGCGTGTAAAGCACCCTTAAGGCTGTGTGCGCACAGTGCATTTTTATCACTTTTTTTATGCGTTTTTGAGTGCAGATTTGTCACAAAAACTGCAAGCAAATCCTGATGTCAGCAAAGTCCATGAGAATCTTGAAGTTTAGTGCACAAGTCAAGTATTTTCTCCTTGCAGGATTTGGTGCAGAAAAGATCTTTTATCAGTTTTTCACCCATTGACTTTAGTTTAAAAAAGGCATGCAAAAAAAACAAAAAAAAAGGCAAACTGTTTTTGCGTTGCATTTTTTCTTGTCAAGAGATACAGAAATGATGCAAAAATTTCTGCATCCAAATACTCAACATGTGCACTTACCCTGAAGGTTTTCAGTCAAATCTGTTGGGGTGTACTCATTTACGCTGAGCACTGTATATGCTCGCCTATGTGTAATTACATACCAGCGAAGTTCTACCATTCTACCAGCCTATAAATCGAGTCAGTGAAATAACAGAGACCTCGCTGCTAATTTAGTGGCGGAAATCTACTTAGCAGCACAATGAGATGAGGATGAGGATCAGTGATGGCGCAGTAGGTAGTGCAGTATTTCAGAAGAGACCGAGCCTGCGGCATTATACGATTGTTAGATCTTACGGACAGACACTTAAAGCAAATGTCGGCCTGAATCCCTATCGACATTTATTCAACAGAATCCATCAACTGGAAACCATTAAGGTCTTACACAGTAATGACAGGTGGACCGGTGGCGGATCCTCCATGCTCTATATTCTTCTCTCCGTTGATCACAGGCTGTAAAGTCTTTTTTTTTTTCTTTTTTTGAACATGTCTCCATAACAAAACTGTTCAAAATGGTCTTTAATTTGAGCTCCTCCGCTTCCCGGGGTGTGGGTAATAACACAGTTAGGAGCCCTGAGTTAATCGCCTAGACAGCGGTGTGATGGATGTGTAATGACAGAGCTCTGCGTGCACAATGAGCGTGTCGTCAGATTTGTGCCTGTTATTTTCCGTGTGGCGGTGTGCATTGTGCGCTCTTCTCACCACCGTGTGTTGTGCGGCTTAAAACACTTGACAGTTAATTACATGGGTTTTCCTAAACTGACTTTAGAGAAGTATGCATACCCTCGGTAAATATCTATGGGCTCAGCCTCAAGGAAAAAGTCTAATGGAGATTATTTTTAGTATTTTCTTGCATGTGATTCTCTTCTAACGAATATGTTTACAGAAAATCTCCTACTGTTTAAAGCGAACCTGTCATATCCCTTATTCCTTCTAACCTCGCCGCAGGGACATGTGTGGGCTAAAAATCCCTGCCGAACCATCCCTGTATACCTCTAAGGTGCCTCTATGGCAGAAGCTGGTCACAACATTCAATCCAACCAGACCAAGCTAAAAGCCAAGTAAATACTGCATAGATACCCACTGATAGTTTAGTAGAATGCCCAGTGTATAACTAAGATATTTATGTGAATTTCATTCGAGTGGGTGCTGGTGTGGAGCTCCCTCTGGTGGCCAGGAATGGTAATGAAGCTGAGTCTGAATCTGGGACTCAGACAGGTGTTGGAGTTATTTGGAAGTCCTATTGCAGATCAGCCTAGTGTATTTAGAAGAAGGCAAAAAGGTGATCCAGCTCAGCTGTGGCAAGGTCCGGCATGCAGGGATAACCCTCTGGTAGTGCAGTGATCCAATAGAAGCAAAAAGATAATCCAGCTTCCGGAATAATATAAAATCTTGTGCAAGCTTTATTTTAAAGGACGTAAAAAATACTTATCTTTACAAGGAAAAAATAGGGAGCCCATGTGCGGCAATGCGTTTCGAACGCTACCTGCATTCTTTGTCAAGGCTGTTAAATGTTTTCCTGCTGCTTCTGAAGATGGCTGGGAGTTTTCCCTTCAGTTTCTCCCATTTATTCTGTGCCTGAATCTACTCCAGATAAGTTTACTGTTTCTGTGCTTAATTGCTGAAATTGCACTTAAGGGTGTTTTTGCTTATTCTATTTGGTTCTGTGTTTTGATTTCTTGTATGTGAGGATCTGTCTCTGCTTTTGTGAGCAGGGCATTTCCTCCAGCAAGAAAGGGAGCTTGCTCCCTGTTCATGGTTGGATTATTTGCACTTTAGAATAATGTTTGTGCTGTGATTTTGTTTCTTCCCATTATATCTGCAGTTCACTTTAAAGTGTTTGGCACAAGAGTACCTGATATAGCGGGGGAAGACCCAGTGGTCTTAGTATTTTTTTCCTATCAGGAGTTTGGTATTTTTTGCAGGGTTTTCTGCTGGCTGCAATCAGTTATCTGTCCAGTCCTGTCGTATCTAGTAAGTCAGGCCTTACCTTTGCTAATCTATATTTTCTATCTGTGTATTGTAAATTTCTTACATCACCGTTGTTGCATGTTAGGGGCTTGTTATTTCTTTGGGGACTGCTCCGAGGCAAGTTAGGATTCCTCATTTCTATCTTTAAAGTGTAGCAAGTTTCTCCGGCAGTGACGAGGTGTCTGGGTGTGTTACGAACATCTCACTGCTACTTCTAGTGTTGTCCGATAGATAGGGGATTGCTGTCAGCTTAGTTTCTACTCTTATGGTTTTGGTTTTTCCTGAGTAATGTGTGGCGCCCCTGAGGCTTCCGTCGCCACAGAGATATTGCACCTCAGCCAGAGGTGTGGTATCCCATCCCGGGTAAGAATGGGGTCAACGCCCGGTGCACAAACAAAACTTGCACACACCAATTGGTAGGCATACACCAGGTCAGGGATAGTGGCAGCAACCCCCATAGATTTAGTCATGGGGCCGTAAGTCCCATCACTTGTCCCAATGGTGTGGGTGGGGCCTAGTCAGTGGGTGTGTGGGAGGAGTCAGAAAGAGTGAGTAGAAAAAGGAACTAGGAAGTTCAAGTTTGGTCAGTCTGTCAGAAGGACTAGAGGAGTGAGGAGGTGGGCTGTCAGGAAAGGACAGCAGATAGAGAAGGCAGAGACAGAAGGAGGTTCCTGGTGGAGATCCTGTGGTCTTGATAGGCCCAGGTGACACCGACCAAAAGAAAGAAGGGATTCCAGGGCAACGGAAGGGCAATTGTCCCGTGACCTGTTCCACTGACAACATCGCGTGGAGGGATCTGGCTGCATTCAGGGACGGTCCCTAGACAGAGGAAAGAAAGACAATTCCTCAAAAGTAAAACCGAAGGCCTGGGAGATCGTTGCAAGCGCCCAGGGCCACTTCCCGCCACAGACCCCCGGTGAAGGGGGCAAGATACGACTGCGGTCAGCCCCCTTTGTACAGGCCCTGTGGTGGAGGCCCGACACCAGCTAAAACAGTCGAAGGCTAGGAAGCCAGTCAGAAAAGAACACACACAAAAGGGGTACACCAGGACTGACCCTTGACCTATCCGGCCCCTGACAGCGGATCCTGGCATTCCGTGGGTAACCGGTCAACTGCAGTACTGAGACTGAACAGTGAGTAAAACCATCTTAACTGCAAGCCCTGTGTCATCTGCTTTATCCTGCACCTCGTTAACAAACACCATAGACTTTACCAAGCACCCAAAGGTTTCCCCGGGGTATCCGCTCTACCTGTAGAGAGCAAGAAACACCTCAGCTGCCATAACATCAGCCCCGGAGGTCCCTCCCAGCAGCTGCGGCGCCATAGCCGCAAATTACCACAGGTGGCGTCACGAATATTCATGTAAACATTATCATCATCTCCCCAATACCGTCGCCACATCATTAACTGACTCCACCAGGGTCACGGAGTCGGGCCCCGCCACCGCTGACTACACCGGACTAGTCCGGCCCGGCACTGAGTCACCTAAGGCCCTGGGGTGGGCGAGTCAAATGCAATCTTTTGTGATCGTCCACGGTTACTAGATCATAAGCGGTATAATGCTAGTGCAGAAAGAAAGAGCTCAATCAATGAACACAGTGCCGTTCATCAATTTTGTCCTGCTTGGGGCGGAGAGAGGATGACAATCTTGGGCCCAGATGCGCATTTCACGTATGCTTTCTCAGGGAGCCATCAGGTCCCATATGCCTTTTAACCTCACAGCAGGGACATGTGTGGGCTAAAAATCCCTGCCTAACCATCCCTGAATCCCTTTAAGGTGCCTCTATGGCAGAAGCTGGTCACAGTATTCAATCTAACCAAATCAAGCTAAAAGCCAAGTAAATCCTGCTCTATCAATGAGCACAGTGTCACTCACCCATTTTGTCCTGCTTGGGGGTTGGGGGGATGATGATCATGGCCCTGACGCGCGTTTCTGGTCGTGCTTCCGCAGGGGGCCATCAGGTCCTGTTCCAGCTAGACCAACCCACTGGTGTGTCTGACAGGTCATGGTGTGAGGTGTGGGTTGGGTTTTGTGGTGCAGATGGGAGTGACACCGATTTCCTGGGCACCTGGAACTATGGGGGGTAGGCGCTGCACCCTGGGTAAGGATACAGTACCCTGTGGCACCCTGATGTATTCAGGGGTTCCACACTCACAGCAGATGACACCCGGCTCACGCTTGCAGCACATGGCTCACGCAGCAGAATGACACTCGGCTCACGCTCGCAGAAGATGACACTCGGCTTACGCACCCCGCAGATAACGCTCAGTTCACACTCGCAGCAGATAACACTCGGCTCACGCTCGCAGCAGTGTTTCAGCCAAGTGTCATTAGCAGACCGTATTTCTCTCATTGAATGCTATACGCTAGTGTGACCCTGGTCAAATAGAAACACTTCAGCATTTTTTAGCCGCTTACGGTTGTGGCTTACAAATACTGAGGTAAAAAGCTCACCAAATACTCAACATGTGCATATGGCCTTATACTCACCTCACCAGGCGTCTTCATCTGTTTCCAGCGTCGATTCCCATCGTCTTCTGCAGCTTGTGACCTGCCGGAAGCTCCAGTGTTTCATAGAGCATGCTGGAGATTACAACTCAGTACAAGTCTATAAGAGCCTCGTCTTGGCCTCATTCTGGCTCTCATAGACTTGCATTCAGCGCTTGTGATGTAACTTCTGACTTCTAGTCAGTCAGAAGTTACGAGCATAAGATGGAACCGCAAAACTGGAGCGACGCCGAAAAAAGGTGAAGGTGCCAGATGGTGAGTCTAATACAGTGCGAACGCGGCTTAGATTAAAGTACCACACTCGTGTGTGTGTGTGTGTGTGTGTGTGTGTGTGTGTGTATATATATATATGATGTGTGTGTGTGTGTGTGTGTTTTTTTTATTTTTATTTTTTTTTTTAATCTATCTTTTTCATTGTTATAACACTCACTAAATTACAAAGAAAATCATCCATCCTATTTTCACAGACTTCCTGTTCTTTACATGGACACTAGCAGCAATAGACTGACTCAGACACTATTTCTATTTTTATTGAGGCATCAGGCATGCTGATACTTCAATAATGTGATTGTGACATCACCTATTGAGAATGGTGGATTGTGTTATCTACTGTATATAAAGATATCAGTCTTTGTACAAGGAGGAGGAGGAGGTGAGCTGTGACATCACCTATTGTCAATGGTGGTGGATCCGGGGTTATCTGCTGTATATACAGTAGATGTGTTATCAGGCATTGAACAGGAGGGGGAAGAGGTGAGCTGAGACATCACCTATTGAGAATGGTGAATCCTGTGTTATCTACTGGATATAGAGATGTTATCAGTCATTGTACAGGAGGAGGAGGTGAGCTGTGACATCACCTATTGTAAATGGTGGCTCCTGCGTTATCTACTGTTTGTAGAGCTTTTATCAGTCATTGTACAGGAGGAGGAGGAGGTGAGCTGTGACATCACCTATTGAGAATGGTGAATCCTGTGTTATCTACTGGATATAGAGACGTTATCAGTCATTGTATGGGGGGGAGGTGGGCTGTGACATCACCTATTGTAAATGGTGGCTCCTTTGTTATCTACTGTTTGTAGAGGTTTTATCAGTCATTGTACAGGAGGGGGAGGAGGTGAGCTGTGACATCACCTATTGCCAATGGTAGATCATGGTATCTACTGTATATAGATGTGTTATCAGTCATTGTGCAGGGGGAGAAGGAGGGGAGCTGTAACATCATCTATTATGAATGGTCGATCCTGCGTTATGTTCTGTATATTTATGTGTTATCAGTCATTGTACAGGATGAGGAGGTGAGCTGTGACATCACCTATTGTGAATGGTGGATCATATGCCATCAACTCTGTACTGTGTAAAGGTGTTACTTTTAATCACAATCCAGTCTGTAATGATAATCGTCTCACTGGCCAGTGTAACAATTGCAATATATACATATTCATATGTGTGTATAATATATACAGTATATACACACATATGGTATGACATGAAAAATGTTAGTGTAAATTTAAAAAAAATCCATTCACTTTAAAGAGTTTCTCCAGGATATAAAAAATTGTTAATAAAAGACAGTGAAAGTGATAAAATAAAAAGTTTCCCACACTTTCCACTAAACCCCCAGTGTCACACAGGACCAGTATGATGCCAAAGATTTAAAAAACAAAAAAAGAACAGCGCCACTTCTGTCCATAGGCAATGTCTGGTATTGCAGCTCACCTCATTTCACCTGAATACGCTTAGGCTTTTAATACCAGACACTTCCTGTAAAGAAGACTAGCAATGTTTTTTTTTGTTTTTGTTTTTTTTTTTTAAAAAAAAAAAAAAAAAAAAAAAAATCCCTCATTTAGTTCTCCTGACAATACACAGCCGCCATTCCCTGTGCCCATGATCAGCAGTGATCAGAACTCAGGCGCTTACATGTGGCAATGATACAACACCGTTGCATGATTTATTTCACGTGGGCGGATGAAAACCTTCAGCGCTAAAAATGTAACAATTATAAAAACAAATTCTTGTTATTTGATAAAAATATTGTTACGTTTATGAAAGTCTCATCACAGGCTGACATCTTTTAAATTGGATTTGTGTTTTTTATATTCAGTATTATTATTTACTTGTTTTCTACCCATAGAAGGTGAATGATAAATACTGCAGCTTTCCCATGTGCTGACATCTAGTGGCGAGCAGGGGATACTGCAGAGTGATCCAAATAATAGGTACCTGGCTTTATATAGTGAATCTTTTAGAAAAAGCAACACGGGGGCTTCATAATTTTGTATCTATTTATCATAGAAGACTAGAGGGACAGACATATTAATGTATTACTACATCCCTATATATATATGATATATTTTTATATATATATATATATATATAGATATATATATATCTATATATATATATATATATATATATATCTATATATATATATATATATATATATAGATATATATATATCTATATATATATATCTATATATATATATATATATATATATATATATATATATATATATATATATATATATATATATAGATAGATATAGATAGATATATATATATGATATATAAAGAAGTATGTATGTATGTATATGTGTGTGTGTGTGTGTGTGTGTGTGTGTATGTATGTCCGGAATTGGCATCTGCACTGTCGCAGCTACAGCCACAAAATTCTGCACACTCACACGTCTGGACCCCGAGAGCGTCATAGGCTATTTTGTGAGGTGAAATTTTAACCCCGTGCGTTCCAATTTACCAATCAATTTTGCCCCTATCTACATAATGGAGAAAAAGTGAAACGAAAAGTGTATCCGCACCGTCGCATTTACAATCACGAAATCTTGCACAGACACCTCATGTGACCCAGGGAACGTCGTAGACTATGTTTTGACAGGAAAATGTAACCCCACGCTTTACAGTTACTCTCTAAAAAACATGCCTCCAATAAAGTAAATGGAGCCTGGAACTACAGGTTATTAGTAGGAGCTGTGAGAGGTTGCTATAGGAACAAAAGACATTCATAGTATAAGAAGCTTATATGTGAGGTAATAAGATGTCAGTGGGGAGACGGATAGAGAGAGACAGAGAGAGACAGACAGAGAGACAGACAGGGAAAGAGACAGAGAGATAGAGACAGACAGGGAAAGAGACAGACAGGGAAAGAGACAGACAGACAAACGGTGAAAGAGACAGAGAGAGACAGACCTGGAAAGAGACTGACCTGGAAAGAGACTGACCTGGAAAGAGACTGACCTGGAAAGAGACAGATGGGGAAAGAGACAGACAGACATGCAGACAGGGACAAAGACAGGCATACAGGGAAGGAGGAGACAACCAGAGAGACAGACAAAGATAGATGGGGAAAGACACAGACTTTGATAGAGACATATGGGGAAAGAGACAGAGAAATAGAGACAGACAAGGAAAGAGACAGACAGAGACAGGCAGACAGGGAAAGAGACAGACAAGAAAAGACACAGACAAAGAGACTGGGAGACAGACGGGGAGACAGACCTGGGAAAGAGACAGACCTAGGAAGACACAGATGGGGAAAGAAACAGAGATAGAGACAGACAAAAAAAGAGACAGGCAGACGGGGAAAGAGACAGACCTGGAAAGAGACAGACCTGGAAAGAGACAGACAGAGCACATTACTTGGCCAATTTAGTTAAATCTGTGTGGAATGTCTGTAGTGTTGAAATATATGTTGTGAAATGCTTCTATTAGCTTAGTTTTTGCCTTTTAACAATTACATTTCCATCTATTTGTTTTGTGGTTTTTGTGTGCAGAATACATTTTTGTTAATACATTCTATTTTGTTAACAACGGTTATTAACCCGGGCGAAGCCGGGTAGGACAGCTAGTATATATATATATATATATATATATATATATATATATATATATATATATATATTTAAAACTTAATTCACAAAAGTGGAGACTGCGGAAGAACACGTAGTGACAGGGTAAAAATAAAATACTCAGTGAAAGGTTTGCTGCCACAAAAAACATGCATCAAATATGCCATGTGCTTGGAGGGCTTATGCACACATTAGTTTTACGGCTCCATATTACTGCCTTCTATGCCATCCATTGCTTCTAGATGAGAACATGCCGTAGGGGGCGCCATACAGAAACCAAGGCTACTTATAGGGGGCCACACATTGGGCAAGTGCTCAGTACTCCAAATCCTAGTTGCCCACCAGACAGTCAGAATCAGGGACATAACTAAAATGGTGCAGGGGTTACAGTCGCACCAGTCACTTGCGTCTATGGGAGGCTGAAAAGATACCTTTTGCCCATATGAGATCAATACTAGTTGGGGTACTAAAAGAATTTTAGTATTACGTCATAGGTCAGTATTATTTATGTGCGTGTCCTCCATTCACTTATTATGGAAAAGGTGGTTATGCATGAAAATTACAGCTTTATTATCTTGCATTTTGGGAGCTCTGTTATCAAGGATGGACCCGAATGGTTATACTGTGGCTATGGGGTAAATATTGTTTATATGATAAGTCCTTTAAATTACAGTAAAAAGTGAGTTCTTAATGATAAGAGTGGTATTCTAACAGCTCCATAAAGTAGCATTATATTATTGAGCCGCTTTGCTGCTTCACTGAGTGCCTAGAGCTCCGGCCTCTACATAGACATCTAATATATAAAGCTGAATGTGTGTGTGTGTGTGTGTGTGTGTGTGTGTGTGTGTGTGTGTGTGTATGTCCGGGATTGGCATCCGCACCGTCGCAGCTACAGCCACAAAATTTTGCACACTCACACTTCTGGACCTCGAGAGCGTCATAGGCTATGTTTCGAGGGGAAATTTTAACCCCACTCTTTACAGTTATTCGCCAAAAAACCTGCCTCCATTAAAGCGAATGGAGCTGTGAGCCACAGTGCAGCCAGAACTTCAGAAGAATGCGCAGCCACGCCCTTATATGGAATGTTGGCGTGTCACAATGCAGCCAGGGAAAGAGGCAGACACAGACAGGGAGAGAGACAGACACAGACAGGGTAAGAAACAGACATAGACAAGGTAAGAGACAGACACAAAGAGACAAAGAGACAGACTGACAGGGAAAGAGACAGACAGGGAAAGAGAGGGAAAGAGACAGACAGGGAAAGTGACAGAGATAGACAAGGAAAGAGATAGATAGACAGACAAGGAAAGAGATTGAGACAGACGGAGAAAGGGACAGAGACAGTCAGAGATAGACAGGGAAAGAGACAGACAGACAAAGATAGAGAGACAGAGAGATATATACAGAGGGGGAGACACAGAGAATTGGAGAGAAACAGAGAGACAGTTACTATCCCGGGCGTTAATATATTCTATTTATACATTCTATCCTGGGAATGTTAATACATTCTATTTTGTTAACAGCAGTTATTAACCCGGGCGAAGCTGGGTAGTACAGCTAGTATATATATATATATATATATATATATATATATATATATATATATATTAGATAGGTAAAGAGATAGAGAGAGAGATAGAAAGACAGAGAGATGTTGCAGTGTCACAACTTAAGGCCTGTAGTCCTAGATGCAAAAACTCCAATAGAGCTCCCAATTATTACATAACTTCTTATTGTTTTGTGGCCCCTATACTGCACCCCACGGAGAGACATGCCATTCGTGCAGCCACTCAAGGACCCAAATGGAAAGGTGCCACTACCACCAATTTCTGCTACAGACACATAATGATTAAATACTAGACTGCAGAGACTCCTATATTGTTCTTGCACAGGGGCCCCCTTTTGTGCATGTCCTGCGGTGCAAAATATTATACCTTTGCTTGGATCTCTGCATATAGACTCTGTGCACACGTCTCTGCCATGATCATGATGCATTGGACGCTATATACACCTCCAGTTCTAAAAAAGTGCAACATTTAGTAACTATCTGTGCCAATCTTGGCTAAAAAATTATTGTGCATATTGTATATACATCAGCCAATACGTGGTGTATGGAAGAGAATAAGCCTTGCAAGACGTATCAGTTGCTGTAACAAATGTGCAAAAATTTGGTGTAATTTGCTCCATTGTTACCAGCGCATAAATGTATGAACCCACATTAGGCCTTCTATATAATCCCATGGCATTGTTAGCAGCAGGATATTTTATGCATGCCGTATTTAACAGAAGCGCATGACAAATATTTGACAAATTATTCACGACCAGATCTTCTTCCAGAAAATAAAAAATGCTGAATGCCATCTGAACAGCTGGGAAAATAAACTCTACTTATCTGCTCACAATGCACACACGCGTCTGGGTAATTTCAAACAAGAGCCGGGACGCGTTAAGTGTTTGTTATATGCTTTAAATTCCTTTAAACTCAGCTCCTCCAGCAATGGTCTAGAGCCAGATTGTGTACTTTGATAGTGTGCCACTTAACCATCTACCAGCTCTTACCAAGCAGCCCCCGGCCATGGTAAATCTCAATGGGCAAACACATGCACCAGCCAATTTTACCGCTTTCCAAGCCACGATTACTGTGGAGAAATACTGCCATCTAGTGGTGAACTGAGTAGCACGATTTGGAATTTTCACTTATTTACAGGGTTTAGCATTTGGAAATTAACCCTGCAGTTTCATGGATTCCTTTTAAGAGATTTTGTGCACTGACCCTTTGTTAACTCCGAGTTTCTGTTACTATACATACATATATATATATATATATATAGATAGATAGATAGATAGTAAGTCTAGAAGGAGTCATACCGTCTGCCCTCCTTTGGAATAAAATGAAAGCCATGCCAAGGGACATAGGGAGCCCACTGATTATTTCGAGAGCCAGATTACTGTCCCGCTCATCATGGACGCCACTTACCGCAGCCATGTTCATGAGTTCGGCGGTGGCGGAAAATATGCATTGTGATTGGAGTTTCGTTGCGGACATGTTGAGCAGGACTATTTCAATGCAAATAAGTGAAATAATAATCATTAATCAGGATACATTGGGGAACGTCATAGACAGTGGTTGTTGTTGGACATGATGGATACACGAGCGCGTCCTCAGATACATAACAATGTCTCCGCAACTTATAGTAAAATGTTGACTCTTGTGTTTTTTTGCCTAATGGTGATATATTGGGGTTGTCAAGAGAAGCTTCCATATGTATTAATCTTGCGGAAGTCTGAGGACTTTGTCTATAAGCACAATAGGAAAGTAGAACAATATTACAATCTGTAAAGTCAGGCATAGCTGGGGACCCCAGTATATTGTACACCCCAGCCTGGGGTGTAATGCGATGCCCATGAGATCCGGGCCTACCACTTGTCACAACAAAGGGGGCACCATTGACTCTACAGGTCCTAGGCACCTTGAGATTGTACCCCATCCCTCAGGGAAGACAGAAAAAGGCAGTTTTACAGGATGAAAAGAAGCATGAGAGTGTTAGAGGACCTATCACTTGCCATAAATATGTATTAGGATAATGGCGCTGTTCTGAATCTGGCATTGTTTTTCTTTCGTTTCTACGCCTGATATATGGCCCCTTCTTTCTTGTATGTAAATCAAGTCAATTTTTTTTTATCCAAGTGGGTGTACTCCTTTTTGATGACTCCTCCCAGTTGTACAACAAGAATACAGGGAAGAAGGAGCAATAGCTCAGAAATGGAGAAGGGCAGAGACAAAAGGAAAATGTTGGATTGGTGATGACAACAGTATTTACGCCAATTATACAAATGACAAGTGACAGATCCTCTATAAAGGAGTGTTCCAGGGAATAAAAATGGTTACCAACTTCAGACCAGTGGAAAATAAGTAGAAAAGAATACATTTCCCTCATCGATCTCCCACAGCTCCTATTATGTGACCTAACTGGTTCATAGTAGTCTGTGCTTCCATGTCCTGTCCTTGACAAACTGGAAATAGATGAAGATGATGGTTCAGCCAAGGTGTGTCACCATCTCAGGACTTTTTCTATGTGTTAAGAAAGGATCCAGGTAGCACAGACCAACGGGGACCAAACAAAATGCTGCAACAGGACAGAAGGAAAAAATATGAAGCTATCCTGTAAGCCAATGTCCAACTGTCACGGGTGTGTCACGGGTGATAGACAGTCATGTGGCTTCTGGCCATAGAAGGTCACAGTGTTTGGCTGAGCAGAATGCTTCCTGACTTTCCATTGTTCCTGCTGTCAGTATTCATGTGTATAGGTAGCTTTCCTGCTGGATTCATCTCTCCCCTTTTTGGACCCAGCAGGAGCTCGCCTTTCCCACAGTTACTGATCACCAGCATTATCTTGGTGCTTAAATACCCCTTCCTTCCTTGGACTGGTGCTGGTGATGATATTTTCAGTTTATTCAGGCCTAGGTTGCAAGCAGATGGTTTGTACTCTTCTGTGGTATCACTGCTGAAAACTCTGCTGACCTTCTACCTGTGTCATCTGTAGATAAGTAGTTCATGCTTTTCCCCCCTGTGTCCTCCCTGTGTCTTCTATATTTGTTTAGTGGGGTTGACGAAGAGCTCATCCTATCCTTCCCTATTTAGGGTCCATCACTATGGATACTTAGGGTCAGGTATCCGGCTCGGCGCATAGGTGCGGAACCTATCTAAGGTGGTGAGGGACCCCAGGAACCAGTAGTAGGTTTGGTCAGGGGTCACCATTTTCCCTTTCCTTAGACACAGGGTTTCCCTTCCCTTTCGTAGTGCACTGGGTATTTCCCCATACCTAGCGTGACACCAACCCAGAGAAGAGTCCAACTAGGACTACTAGCCAAACCGCCCTACAGGGATGTTTGAGCACCAAGCCTAGTCATGCTCCAGGGTTCTTTTATGGGTCTGACTTTTAGTTACACGCTGGCTACCTAAAGGTGGCACTGGAAAGACAGCATTGTTTTTCCTGTACTAATTTGCATACTTTTTACCCATGAAGCATTTCCTGTAAGACTCCATACACTAGGTGGATTTCCTCAATGAGAACCAGCACCCCTCCACATCTCCCCCTAGGACTTATGGGTACCTATTAGATAGTGTTTAGTGATGGGCAGTCAGACTATGTTTGGTGATCCAGCTCCCTTGGCTCCGTTCACCAAAAAGAGCCGAATTTTTTGGCTCCCAAATGGATCCCTATTAAATATGTGTTCACCCCAGGTAAACACAAATTTAAGATGGCAGCCTATGCCAAATCTCTGCCCACTTGCAGTGGACCAAATAAATTGTTGAGTGGGTGAAGTTTTGCTCAGGTGGGTGGGTTTTCATCCACCAAAAAACTGATTTTTACGCCCATTGAGAGCCATGAAGAGAATTTCGTGCTTCTCACCGTGGTGCCGGCTCCCATCATTCACAGCAGGGAGCCAGATCTTTGTCTCATATTGGTTGTGACCTACACATCACTAATAGTGTTATACAAGCACTACGTATATGTATTACCAAATCATAAGGGGTTTACATGAGTAGAAAATACAGCTTAGGGCACTATTCAAGCTAAAGTTGGTCTTGTATGAAGTATAGGACAGCTCAGCGTATGGTGAACTGAAGATATATGTCTCACTTGTGATGTACGGTAGTACACTTGTATAAATGTCTTCGATGGATGAGATGGATTGTTTTCTAACACACTTTTGTGCTTCATTTTCAGGTTCTTCACCTGACCATGGAAAGGCTGGCTATTTGTCTGCTCATTGTAAGCACATCTGTAAAGGCCATGATGTGCCCCAAGAGATGTTCCTGCCAGAATGTCTCTCCGTCCTACACCATCCTCTGTACCAAGACAGGCCTTCTATTTGTTCCCCCCACAATTGACAGGAGGACAGCAGAGCTCAGGCTCATGGACAATTTCATAACCACCCTTAGAAGAAAAGACTTTGCTAACATGACGGACCTCATTCATTTAACGCTCTCCCGGAATACCATTAGTCAAGTCATGCCTTATGCATTCTTCGACCTAAAAGGGCTCCACGCCTTACACTTGGACAGCAACCGGTTAACTTTTATCAATGAAGAACATTTTAAAGGATTAATCAATCTTAGACATTTGATATTGAGTAACAATCAGCTTCACTACATTGCTCCAGGATCATTTGATGACTTTATTGATACAGTGGAAGACTTGGACCTATCTTACAACAACCTGGTAGACATCCCGTGGGAGACTGTCGGGAGGCTTTCCAGTGTTAATACAGTAGGTCTTGATCACAATCTTATTGAATATGTTCCTGAAGGAATTTTCTCCAACCTTCATAAACTGGCCCGGTTGGATATGACCTCCAATAAGCTGAAAAAGATCCCACCGGACCCTTTATTTTCTAGGATTCCTGTATATGCCAAAACGAAAGGTTCCCCCTTAACTTCACTGGTGCTTAGCTTTGGTGGAAATCCTTTACATTGCAACTGTGAATTAATGTGGCTGAGACGGCTCACCAGAGAGGATGATTTAGAAACGTGTGCCTCCCCTGCAGAGCTAATGGGCAAATACTTCTGGTCTATCAAAGAAGAGGAATTTGTTTGTGAACCCCCTATGATAATCCATCGAACTTCCCGGCAGGAAATAATGGAAGGTAAAAGCGTCTCCTTAAAGTGCAAAGCGGTGGGTGATCCTGATCCTTATGTAAGATGGATATTTCCTGATGGGAAACTGGTTTCTAATACAACTAGGACTATGTCGTATGAGAATGGGACTTTGGATATTTTCAACACCCGGTTCGCAGATCGTGGGAGTTTTACCTGCATTGCATCCAACGCTGCGGGAGAAACTACAGCAAATGTGGAACTTGTAGTCAACCAGTTCCCTAATCTTGCTAACAGCACCAGCTACGATAAGGAAACTGAGTCAGGGCCTTCTGATATACTGACGCCTGCCAAGTCTAGCATTCCTTCCAACGAAACAAAAGCTCTGCATGATAGGAAGGTTGTGGTTGCAGATTTGACCTCATCCTCGGCACTCATCCAATGGCCTCCCCAGAGTCACATCCCAGGAATAAGGATGTACCAGATTCAGTACAACAGCTCATTAGATGACATCCTCATTTACAGGTAATACTGTCCAGAGCCTAAAACCCGGTGGAGGGCTATTCTGCTGTAGTCCGGTCTGCATTACCGGAACATATTTTAAGAAATCTAAGGGTCAGACATGTTTATCCCAAGGTAATGTAATGGATGGTAGTTTATAGACTCACTCATATAATGAAAGGTTTATATAAGGACATGCAGGAGCATCTGAGGACGGTAATAAGAAACGATACATCTGGTGATGTCCACACTTGGGTGGATTGAAGGATCATAATAATTACCGAAGCTCATGTTCCATAGAAAAAGAAGTTTAATTCTGATATATGTGATAATTGGAGCAACTGATTAATATGGAAAGTCATAAAGAATTAGCTCATTTTTGTACATTTTTGCAGGAACATTTAAACAAAGGGGAAACATTAAATTACCAATGAGGGTCTGTGTTTGGGGTTACGTTGTAGACAACAACAATTAGCAGCATAGTCATCAGTCTTAGGGCGGCTTTGCACGTTGCGACATCGCAAGCCGATACTGCGATGTCGCACGCGATAGTCCCCGCCCCTGTCGCAGGTACGATATTGTGTGATAGCTGGCGTAGCGAACATGATCGCTACGCCAGCTTCACATGCACTCACCTGCCCTGCGACCGTCGCTCTGGCCGGCGACCCGCCTCCTTCCTAAGGGGGCGGGTCGTGCGGTGTCATAGCGACGTCACACGGCAGGCGGCCAATAGCGGCGGAGGGGCGGAGATGAGCAGGATGTAAACATCCCGCCCACCTCCTTCCTTCCGCATATCCTACGGAAGCCGCGGTGACGCCAGTAGGAGATGTTCCTCGCTCCTGCGACTTCACACACAGCGATGTGTGCTGCCGCAGGAGCGAGGAACAACATCGGACCGTCGCGTCAGCGTAATTATGGATTACGCCGACGCTGCACCGATGATACGATTACGACGATTTTGCGCTCGGAAATCGTATCATCTAGGCTTTCCACACTACGATGTCGCATGCGATGCCGGATGTGCGTCACTTTCAATTTGACCCCACCGACATCGCACCTGCGATGTCGTAGTGTGCAAAGCCCGCCTTAGAGTGAGGGAGCATGCTTCGGAGTCAAGGTGTGTGGTCTGGGTTGTAAATACTGTATAACCTGAAGATACCATGCTCTTTCACAGACAAGCCAAGAGCAAGTAACATGGCTCCTTGGGGTTGATTCAGAGGTTTTACAGCTTCTAGTAGTGGGCAGACGCAGATGGTGCAAAAGACACAAAATCCCTCCCTGCAAGAATCCCTATTCTATTTATCCCAAAATAATACTTTGTGATGTGAAGACATCATCATATGAATTGCGGTATATACTCAAGTATAAGCTGACCCAAGTATAAGCTCTCCACCAACCAACTAAACCAACTAAAAATTAGAGGGAGAAATCAATCAGAGCGGTTAGTCTCCACCCACCAGCTCAGAGGCAATTGAAAACTAGAGGTAGAACCTGCAGATGGGGAAACCTATGAAAAATGTTGAATAAAAGTCATATAATGGCCATAAATAGTGTTACTCATTTACACACACATGATAAGCTCATACTGAAAATAACAGTTATGCTTTTAACTGACAGCCATATTCAGCTGCCGGAGAGGAGGATCTGGGTCCATAGATCTTAGCTAAAATATCACCTTTTCTGTAAGAAATATCCCACTGTGGTAAAAGCATGCAACAGTTCTACTAATAATAATATAGAAAGCCCACATGCAAGCAATAGACATAAGTAATAAATAAGACAGATAAAATAATGGTCTAAACAATGAGGCGAGGGGCCAGGCGCAGGTAGTGGAGATCCAGGGGCTGCAGATGGATGAGGATCTGTCAGAATGGACCAGGTCCAAACGCCTCCGATATTGTTGGAAGCAGACTTTGGTAATTTCAGCTATAACTTGGTGCCAGAAAATGAGAGTAGCTTGTCAGCTAGTGGCATTACTAGCAAAATAGATATGTGTGGAACTGCGCTGTGCAAATACTTAGCAGAAGTAATAAATGTGCTCAGCACAGCGCCTAGTAGTGAGGGGCGGACAGCAAAAGTACTGTTTGCTGACTCGGAGGAGATTTGGAGTGCCACTGGTTATTTTTGGGCAGCCCTTTAAGTCATAGTTAGTTTTTTGGTTTACATGCTAGGTTTTTGGTTTATGTGCGTGATACCACTTGGAAAAGGGAGAATTTAGCATGAAAAGAAATTGCAATTTTTCAGCTTTTGAATGAATGTAGCTTGTAACTAGAGTAGATATTGATACGAATTTATAAAACGTAGGGGTATCCCGTAATACAAATAGGTTAAAAAACATTGTCGGTGGATTGGCCGATAAGTATTCTTTCAGTTTTTATTGATACGAATCGATTCATAGGATCCAGCCCAGGAAATAGGTCAGTAATCTGTGGCCTTCGGAGAGGAACCCTGAGAACCACCTGTCACGGGGTATGTACCGATGGAACAGGGGCTCCGTGGCTGACTTTAAGACTGGGGCCCCTGCACTCTCCCTTATCTCGGAGGTAGGCTTGATGGTAGCCAGGTTCAAGCCCCCCAGCATGACCCTGTCTCCTGCCCGAGCCCTGATACTACTCCCCCCACCCAGGGAGCAGGCCAGAAGCCCAGTAAAGAAAACCCTACAAATAGGCACAAAGGGTACACAAAAACTCGTGCACACAAACACAAAGGAGGGACAGTATGTGAACTGAGGAGTAACGCAAAAGGTGTAGGACATAAATGCAGAACTGGAAAACTCACACACCACGCAGACCCGCAACTTGTAGATCACCACCATAGCACTGGATAACCAAAGGAACCGAGGTAGTGTGTCGCCCAGGGAATGGGGTACTCGGTCCCGGGCACTTTACTATTGGGGAATGTCACGTTGGTGATGGCCGTTGCCCGGTCCCGTGCCCTGGGTGCTTTTAAATGAGGAGTATTTACAGGGGAGGTTAAATTAATTAGTGTGACACCACCTGCGGGTTGCGGTTAATAGGATGCAACCGCCGCTGCTGAGTGGGTTACCCCTGGGGCTGGTGGTGAAGGCAGCTATGATGGTAGGCCCTCCGAAGGTAGGGCTGAGCCAGGGGATTGGAATAATGTAGACTTTCGCCATTATAAAGGAGTCCACACCATGGTTGTAGTTAACAGTCTCTACTCACTCTTGACCCTCGGACGGCCGTTTCCGGTCCCTGGATAGCCAGTGCCAGCTTGGTGACTCGATTGCTCTGTCCCCGACACTCTCAGTGTGGTTGGGTCTCCGTAGCTTGAAGCGGTTTGGGGCCCGACTGTCCCTTGTTGTTACAGTCTCCTTGACCGTACAGCGGGCAGTGTGGACCCTGTAGGGCTGGTCTGTGACCCAAACCCTGATCCTTGCTTTACTGCTGATGCCCCCGGATCTGTTGGTCAGTGAGGTCCGTGAAGGTCCCCTCACTGTGCAGGTATTTTCCAGGCCGTATAAAACTGTCACCTGACCTAGAGCCCTGTGCCCCGTGCGCGCTCTGGTCCCAGCGGTACTCGAGTTCTCATCTAAGGTCCCTGACCTTACTCTTATATCGTCTCCTAGTCCTGTCTTCAGCTCATGGGGTGCTTACCTTCCCTGTCGTGTCGTCACCTCTGCGGCTCTGCGTTGCCTTCAGCAGAGTGTTGAGGTTGCAGCATGATGACCTCATCACGCAGCTGCATGCTGGGCAACAGGAAGATACGCCTGTGCCCTACTCTGATCCACTGACCCTGGTTCCAGCACATGGCTAATTTGCACGTGAAGCATATTGAATGCAAATTAGCCATGTGGTATTGCAGCTGTGGAGGGGGCCCGGCATAGGCTTCAGAAAGCGAAGTAAGAATCCACCCTGGGGCCCCCATCATCTCCAGGCCCCATCAGTAAGGGCATTGGCGGCCGTGACAGTAGGTAGGTGTGCAGGTCCATCGATTGATGGTCCGGTTCTTTGGTGGGCCAGTCCAAAACTGAGTCCACTTTGCTCAGGTGGAAAACCTCTCTAAGGTTGCCATATCCATTAGAAATAAGTAGTTAGATGGCTGATAATTTGATGATCTATCATTGCACAGGTGAAGTCAGACACAATTATTTTCACAGTATTTTAAATTAAAAGTATAGATAAAAGTGAGGGGATGACGAGGGCGCCAGAAGCAAATGTACCCAAATATAATACAAGGTAGTTTATTAGGCTGGCACGAATGGAACCCGTATTGGGGTGAATCATTCACTGTGTCAGGTAAGCACACCAGTAAAAGTAATAAAAACAGACCAAGTATATAGACAAACCTATCAGAAAGTTTGCCGCTCAACTTGAGATCAAAGGTAAGCCTTGAGAATCCATTATCAAATACTTATATTGCAGTACATACAAACAGTAAACCACGGCAATGGCCTATAAAAAGTATTCCACTTCGAAAACAATCATTGAGCGTTATCAGAAGAACCCCATACATAACAATTGTACAGTATATTCACATCATAAAACAGGATATGCAATATAAGGACTACAGTACTTGCAAGACAAGTCGGAAAATTGATACATAAAAAGAAAGAAAAAGACAAAAAAAAGTCTGTAAAGAACATATAAAATATTTCAACTTTATTAGGAACCAAAACAATGGTGGCGGGAGAGTGATATACAAATAATGTCATGGCTTTGGTAGAATTGGAAGCCAAATTAGTAGTTTAAACAGTGCAGGGCCCGGTGCAACCAGCAAGGTAGGTGCCCCCTGATCATTTTCATAGAGCTTTGCTTGTAAAAGCTTAAAAGCTTGTCACATCCTTTTTCTATGTTAAACTGCCCCAATGTCTTGTTAGTGATGCAATGTGTCCCACTACCAAACAAAAGGTCCCAGAATTTATCTTTAAAAAAGGTTTTTATCATTAGGTGAATGCATTACAGACCTTCTCCTTCAGTCATAGGGGTGGTGCTTTGTATCGATTCAGTCACAATCGTCTTTAAATTATTTACGTCAATTGCAGCCTGATTGCCCTGACTGGCAATCTCCTAGTAAATTCCACGCTTGAGTACTGACCATCAACTCCCCGGAGTCGCTGTGAGTCAGTGGCTATTTGACGTCTCCTTGAGAGCATTCATGCTGTGCGCACCATCTGTTCTCACAGCTCTCTGAAGATGCAAGCCAATCGGCAAGAACAGAGTGGGGAGTGGTGTGTGAGCACTCACAAGGAGATATCGGATAGCCACTGACTCACAGGGGCTGGAGCATGGGTTGGCGCTTCGTATCGCTTCAGTCACGGTCATCTTCAAATTATGCACACCCATCATGTCTAATTGATTGCTGTGACTGGCCCAACGTCACAGCAATCTCTTAGTAAATTCTGTGCTTGCGCACTGACCATCAGCTCTCTGGGCATGCGTACTTAGTCTGGGTGTATGTCCCCACCTTCATTTGCAATCTGGGTATATGCCCCCAGCTTCATTTCATCTGTGCACATGCTCCGGAGCCGCTGTGAGTCAGCGGCTATCTGACATCTCCTTGTGAGCGCTCATGCTATGCACGCCACTTTGTTTTTGCTACTCTCTGGAGCTGGGAGCAGACCGGTGAGAACAGAGTGGGGAGCAGAGCATGAGGGCTCACAAGGAGACATCAGATAGCCACTGACTCAAAGGGGCTGGAGCATGGGGTGTCGCTTTGTATCAGTTCAGTCACGGTCCTCTTCAAATTATGCATCTGATTGATTGCTGTGACTGGCCCGACGTCAAGGCACTCTCCTATTATATTCCATGCCTCTACACTGACCATCAGCTCCCTGAGCATGCGCACTGAGTCTGGGTGTATGTCCCCAGCTTCATTTCATCTGTGGGCATGCTCCAGAGCTGCTGTGAGTCAGTGGCTATCTGACATCTCTTTGTGAGCACTCACGCTATGAGGACCTCTCTGTTCCCGCTGCTCTACTTGCAGCTCCGAAGCATGCGCATTCATAACATGAAGCTGGGGACATCTACCCAAATTGAGTGCGCATGCCAGGGCAACTGATAGTCAGTGCACAAGCTTGCAATTTAGTAGGCATCTGCCTGACATCACGGCACTCATTCAATCAGACTGTCATGGGTGTGCATAATTTGAAGAGGATCATGACTGAAGCGATACAAGGCGCCACCCCTATGACTGAAAGAGAAGGTCTGTACTGCAATCACCTAATCATAAAAAGTGGGTTTTTAAGACAAATATCGGGACCTTTTGTTTGAGAACACCAGGGTAGTGATGCACATTTCATGACTAACAACACATTGGGGGCAGTTTAATATAGAAAAAGGATGTGCCAGGTTCCCTTTCATTTTTGGTCTCAGTTGGGGAATGAAAGGATGGTAAATGCAAGCTGGCTGCCTCTTTGGAAATAGGGGCCCTAAACTACTTTGCAACTCCAAAGAATCTTCCCAATTCTTATGTATATTAAAGATAATAATAATAATAATATTATTATTATTACAGCCTTAGAATGCAGATAGACCATGATAAGATGGGAATATTGTGTCACTGAGCACTCCTTTTGAAAAGAGCTGAGAAATCTACATAAAAAAAGCCTTATCAAGGTGAATGTGATTGCTCCTCTTTTATTCAGAACCCTATGAGCCCCCTTTTTTTTTAATAAACATGAGAAAATGGAAAAGAAAAACCTCCGAGTGTTCGGTAACGTTATTTTCCATCTCGCAGCATTCAACTAATTGAGACATTCAAGTTCCGTCGCTCCGGAGGCTGAATTATCCCTCAAATACACCGACTCTTAATTCCCAGTAATATAATAGTCCTTTCAAACACCAAATTCATAAATCCTCTCTTTATTCCTACAATGAATTCACCGCAGATATAGATTTTTCTTGCACTTATTGAATAGAGCAAAAACACTCCTGTGATGGCTCCATATTTTTGGCGTTGTGCGGAGTTTTAATGGGCTTTATCCTGCATGCCGCGCTTTATTTAAACAAATTAACCTCAGCTCGATGGGAGACATTGATGGCTCGCCAGGTGATCTGCAAATATGTGTCATGGATGTACTTAATGTCAGTGCGAGATATCGATAGGGTAAATATGAGCTTTGTGTTCGATAGATGCGAAAGACGAGTGTCTATATTATTGCATAACGTCGCCAGCGGGGGAGCTGAGGAGCATTATACTGACAACAGAAATACAGCCCTGTTCAGACTAGCATCGTGGCTTCCAGTTACGAAGCCTATTTATGTCTGGTTCATCAAGGCTGTGGTTTTCTTTACTATGTGTCAATTACACAATAAATTAATAAATAGTTCCCCCTTAAGGCCACTTTACACGCTGCGATATCGGTACCGATATCGCTAGCATGGATACCCGCCCCCATCGGTTGTGTGACACGGGCAAATCGCTGCTCGTGGCGCACAACATCGCCCGGACCTGTCACACTACTAACTTGCCTAGCAACGTCGCTGTGACTGGCAAACCGCCTCCTTTGTAAGGGGGCGGTCCGTGCGGCGTCACAGCGACGTCACTAAGCGGCTGCCCAATAGAAGCGGAGGGGCGGAGATGAGCGGGACGTAACATCCCGCCCACCTCATTCCTTCCGCATTGCAGGTAAGGTGAGGTTCCTCGCTCCTGCGGCGTCACACGGAGCGATGCGTGCTGCCGCAGGAGCGACGAACTACATCGTACACGCTGCAGCAGCGATATTTGAGAAGTGACCCCCATGTCAACGAGGAGCGATTTTGGACGTTTTTGTAACGATCCAAAATCGCTCCTAGGAGTCACACACAACGAGATCGCTACAGCGACCGGATGTGCGTCACAAAATCCGTGACCCCAACGAGATCGCTGTAGCGATCTCGTAGCATGTAAAGCCCGCTTAAGGCTATGATCATGCAGTCCACTATAAGAACAAAGTAAAAACCCAAATTTAACGAATAAAGGTAGACATTGCATAGGTTTGTTTGGGGTTTTTTTTTAGAAAAACAAGAGTATATGCCAGTTACCCCATCAATGCAGTCTACTACATAAGAACAAAGTAAAAACCCAGTTTTACCCAATAAAGGTAAACATTGCACAGGTTTGTTTTTTATAATACAGACTATATACCAGTTACCCCATAAATGAATAAATAGTTCCCCCTAAGGCTATAATCATGCAGTCCACTATATAAGAACAAAGTAAAAACCTAACTTTACTCAATAAAGGTGGACATTGCACAGGTTTGTTTGTTTGGGGGTTTTTTTAGAGACTTTGGGTGCGTGAATGACTTAAAGGATGAAGGTCCACATGGGTTTTTGTTGTTTGGGTGTCCGAATGGAGCAAAAATGAATTATGGTGGTGGATTGGTGCAAACAGGACACGAGAGATTTGTGGATGTATTATCCTAATTCCTTCTGCCATTTGGGGTCAGTCAGGGTTGGAGCATCATAGGCTGCTCTCTGCTCTCTCTTTCAAGCCACACATTCAAGCTCTCTTCACCTCCTGCCACCTTACACTCGAAAATATTTCCTGAATTTGTACATTCCTTTCCCAAGAAGCTGCAAAAGCCCTAGTGCATGCCCTTATTATCTCCTGCCTGGACTATTGCAACCTCCTGCTCTGTGGCCTCCCTTCTAACAGTCTTGCACCCCTACAATCTATTGTACGCTATGCTGCCTGACTAATCCACCTGTCCCCCCGCTACATCCCAACCTCTCCTCTCTGCCAATCCTGTCACTGGCTTCCCATTGCATTGCCCAACAACTCCAGCTCAGAACCCTAACCATGACCTACAAAGCCATCCACAACCTGTCTCCTCCTTACATCTGTGACGTACTCTCCCGGTACTTATCCGCATGTAACCTTCGATCCTCACAAGATCTCCTTCTCTACTCCCCTCTCATCTCCTCTTCCCACCACCGCATCCAAGATTTCTCCCGTGCATCCCGCAAACTCTGGAATGCTCTGCCACAACATAACAGACTCTCCTCTACCTTGACAAGCTTCACAAGGAACCTGAAGACCCACCTCTTCCGACAAGCCTACAACATGCCGTAACCCTCAGTCCGCTATAGCACCGCACGACCACCTCTACCCTCACCTACTGTACCTTCACCCATCCCTTGTAGACTGTGAGCCCTCACGGGCAGGGTCCTCTCTCCTCCTGTACATGTCTGTGCCTTGTTTTGTTTATGATTAACGTAAGAGCACACCGATTAGGACATATATAAGAGGGTTGCATTATTATTTTTTTGGGGGGGGTGGGGGTGGGCAGCCATGTTTTGCCAATCCTCAATATCCCATTATTGAAATCTTATCATGGTTTTTGCAAGATTCTTATACCATTGTTACGTCACCACCGGAGTCTGCTCCAGCGACTTCTGCTCCGATCACCAGGTGACGCCGTGTTCCTGCCGTGGATGGTGCTGGTGATGGGAGAGGAGTCGATGCCAGCGGCAACGGTGGGCGCAGGCTCCGATCATCCACTGGGCTGGATTATTTTGGGATCTGCAGTACCACTGGCTGACTGTGGGTGGCGTGTGTCTTCCAGCTGAAGTTGCCAGCGTTCATCTACAGCCAATGGGAAGACACCACACCCTTCTTAGTTCCCCTCCTGTCTGCTGACCTCTGCCAGACATAGTTCTGATTTCCTGGCTCCTGATCCGTCCTATTCTGTTTTGTGATTCCTGTGTGCTGACTTCTGCATGTTTTCTGACTACCCTTCTGCCTGCTGAGTTTGTACCTCGCTGCCCGATCCGGATTTGACCTCTGCTACGTTTTCTGATTACGTCCTTGTCTGACGATTCTGTCCCTGTTCTGCTATTCCTGGTTTGATCCTGCCTGACGACTATTCTCTGGAACTGCAGCCTTCCACAGGTAGTGATCTCCAGGGCCCCGTGTAATTCCAAATCCCTGTATAGGGGTTAAAGGGTTTCAGGGTTCTGGGGGTCCTGCTTGGTGAGTGGCTTCCCTCTAGTCTGTCCATTACATCCCACCTGAGTCTGTTGATCCAGGCAGGCGTTACAACCATATTTCACGTCTGTTCATTCTTAATCCCCCATGAATTTATTGTAACTCCCCAGTAACCTTGCTGCCAAATTAATCTCTGGATGGAATTGGTGCTATCCTGGTCATATAAAAGTGAACTGAAATGCACTTTCCCTTTGAAAGGCAATAATCCATTTAATGCAGCCTAAAGCTAAGAGGGATCAAGACAAAATTAGTCTCATTTCACTTGTAATACAATTATCGCCAACAGATTACTGTATATGACTTCTATCCAGTTTCATTCCTCTAATGGATTGATGAAAAAAAAAAGAGAGAAAGAGGAAAGTAGATATAAATCGCCACTCGTGAGAATGTAACGCTCGCAGAGGATAATGCTCATTTTAATATTGATTTATTTTCTCGCTGTGACCGACAGTTTCGTTTTTATTTAATAACTGTTTTGAGAATAAACTAGAATTAGGAAAAAGGAAAGATTAAAAGAATCATTTTACCATTGAAGAACAAGAACGCATCCTATGATCCAAAAAGCTGCACTTTAAAGTAAAAAGAAAAATAAGACGTCTCAAGGAATTAAAGAATAACCGTCAATTTAATTTTTATTCCATAAATCTATAGAACACATGAAAATATTTTTTTTATATCCCGTATATACTCGAGTATAAGCCGACCCGAATATAAGCCGAGGCACCTCAGTTTACCACAAAAAGTTGGGAACACTTATTGACTCGAGTATAAGAAAAGGATTACAAGACGCACCCCAAATTTAGAGAAGTCAAATTGGTACAAATAATTTTTCATGTTAAAACGCACTAATCCTAGTGTCTTATATTAGCTAACCAGGGCAGCGCGGCAGTGGAGAGGCTCAGGAGCCTGGGTCGGCGATGCTGCGTGCTCAGAGGACGGGGGTGTCCGCGGCTCAGGAGGGTCACAGGACATAAGATCGGCAATACTTCGGGCATGGGGGTGTTGCATCTTAGGAGGGTTGGCGATAAATTCAAGCTTAAGATACGGCGAGTTTCTTCATGTTAGGATATAATCACATAGGACGATACAATGAAATGACCGCAACATTTAGGAAATTGTGTATTGTTCTCTCATTTTGATCTCTAGTATATATGGGCAGATAGGATCTAGGACTAGTTAAAAGCATCCTAGGGCTGATGGGAGGACGACAGTCAGACGATGAGGCTGTGTATACCTCCAATATACATTACAAAAAAAAAATCTGCATCTCCAAATAGAACATAGCAAGTGTGAATAGGTGTCAGCTTTTATAACTACATGAAACACAAACAAAAGAAAACTGCAGCACTCTGTAAGCACTAATATACAAGAAACAGAGACAAAAGAAAACTGCAGCACTCTGTAAGCACTAATATACAAGAAACACAAACAAAAGAAAAGTGCAGCACTCTGTAAGCACTAATATACAAGAAACACAAATAAAAGAAAAGTGCAGCACTCTGTAAACACTAATATACAAGAAACACAAAAAAGAAAAGTGCAGCTCTCTGTAAGCACTAATATACATGAAACACAAACAAAAGAAGACTGCAGCACTCTGTAAGCACTAATATACATGAAACAAAAGAAAACTGCAGCACTCTGTAAGCACTAATATACAAAAAACAGAAACAAAAGAAGACTGCAGCACTCTGTAAGCACTAATATACAGGAAACACAAAAGAAAACTGCAGCACTCTGTAAGCACTAATATACATGAAACACAAACAAAAGAAAACTGCAGCACTCTGTAAGCACTAATATACAGGAAACACAAAAGAAAACTGCAGCACTCTGTAATCACTAATATACAGGAAACACAAACAAAAAGAAAACTGCAGCTCTCTGTAAGCACTAATATACATGGAACACAAACAAAAGAAAACTGCAGCACTCTGTAAGCACTAATATACAGGAAACACAAAAGAAAACTGCAGCACTCTGTAATCACTAATATACAGGAAACACAAACAAAAAGAAAACTGCAGCTCTCTGTAAGCACTAATATACATGGAACACAAACAAAAAAAACTGCAGCACTCTGTAAGCACTAATATACAGGAAACACAAACAAAAAGAAAACTGCAGCTCTCTGTAAGCACTAATATACAGGAAACACAAAGGAAAACTGCAGCACTCTGAAAGCACTAATATACAGGAAACACAAAAGAAAACTGCAGCACTCTGTAAGCACTAATATACAAAAAACACAAACAAAAGAAAACTGCAGCACTCTGTAAGCACTAATATACAAGAAACACAAACAAAAGAAAATTGCAGCTCTCTGTAAACACTAATATACAAGAAACACAAACAAAAGAAAAGTGCAGCACTCTGTAAGCACTAATATACATGGAACACAAACACAAGAAAACTGCAGCACTCTGTAAGCACTAATATACATGGAACACAAACAAAAGAAAACTGCAGCACTCTGTAAGCACTAATATACATGGAACACAAACAAAAGAAAACTGCAGCACTCTGTAAGCACTAATATACAGGAAACACAAAAGAAAACTGCAGCACTCTGTAAGCACTAATATACAAAAAACACAAACAAAAGAAAACTGCAGCACTCTGTAAGCACTAATATACAAGAAACAGAGACAAAAGAAAACTGCAGCACTCTGTAAGCACTAATATACAGGAAACACAAACAAAAGAAAACTGCAACTCTCTGTAAACACTAATATACAAGAAACAGAGACAAAAGAAAACTGCAGCACTCTGTAAGCACTAATATATATATGCAAACATAGAAGATATGCGATGTACTGTAACTTTGCACACCTTTAGTTTCATAGAGAGGTCCCCTCCTGTCTGATGCATACATATGGGCTTTTCTCCACTAGTGTAAAGTCCCACAAATGGGGTTGCATAGTACAAAGCCATATGTGCAATTGTTCATCCGCTGTGCATGAGGCCTAAGGGTGACACAAATTGCATAGAACAGGCAGATAATTATTTGTATATTTCATTCCCCCCGAGTGTCACGGGCCACATACAGACCACGATTTTTTGGCCATATGAGACTGCTGAGTTTAGATCTGGTCAGTCCTGAGATCGTGGTCCGAGCATGGATCATGAAACTGAGACATGTAAAGCTGCAGACAACAGACGTTCCTGATTTCTTGCCTGTGGCTTTAACTACCGGAATTTATTTTATTGTTTTCCTCACTAGTCTTAATTGCTGAATAATGCTATTTGCATCTGTAGGTCTTGTGCATTTTTGGAGAATCCTCCTTGATAAATTTTCAAAATATGCATTTTTATTATTTTACATATTCTTTTTATTTGCAATTTAGAATCACATGGGACAAAGAAAAAAACACTCTTTAAATGATTTGCTTCTTACCAGACATTATTAAATGTTCCCAAGAGCTCTCCGAGGCAAATATTCCTGCGGAATATAAATGCTAATGTGTTGTCACTTCACCGTCTTATTGTTAATTCCCACAACAGCCGCCTTCTCCTTACTCATTAAATTCGCAATAGTTCTGGTTCTGTTTGAAGTCGGGAACTCGTAAGAACATCAACGGAAGTCATTGATGTCCTGAAGGGCGTCCGATACAGAAGAAGCACCAGACACATTAGGACCAGGGATCACAGACTGAACTTGAAGTTCATGGGCCCTTATGTAGTCTCCATAATGGGACCTACTACCATGTGCCATTGATAATGCTGGTGTTTTCTTAGGTGGTAGAGAGGTGCCCTATAAGAGAAAACCTGAGGATCACTGAGATCAACAATGATCCCAAGATCTGGGATCTGAGATCAACAATGATCCCAAGATCTGGGATCTGAGATCACCAATGATCTCAAGATCTTAATTGGAGCGAAGGTAGGCATGTTCGACCACGACTTTCTTCATTGCCAATGGAACTTCAAAGCCCCGATCTTGGCGATCACTGGGGATCACAATAATAGGTCCTACAAGGAACAGCAAGTTTGAACATATCCTGAGTAGTCTCGAAAGCTTTCTATTTATTACCATCTTTTCAATTAGCCAATAAACGGTATCAACCACTGAGGACTCATTTGTTTTAAACATTTTTTTTCTATCTGCTGGCCAATACGGCACAGAGAAATATTTTACCTGTGCTCAGATAATCTTATAAATGTGCCCCTGCTGTGTACTGTGTAATGGCCGTGTCTGACCGTACAGTGACATGGTCTGATCATACCACATCTAATGGGCATGGGAGGAAGCATAAAAGTAATGAGATATTACATTGAAGCATGTCTCAACCGAAATCTGATCCCAGGTCTCTTCCACAGGTTCTAGTGTTGGTGTATACTGGTCGTCTCACTTGGTGATGTACACAGCTTTTTCATTAACTCTACACACAAGTGTTTGATTGGGTTGAGGTCTGGGGACTGTGGGGGCCAATCCAGCAGCTCTACTTCATTGTCATTGACCCATTTCTTCACTAATTTCGACATATGCTTCGGATCGTTGTCCTGCTGGAACACTATGTCGTCCTTTTCATAACCATAGTACTTGAGTGTATGAAGTGACTCTGGCACAATAGGTAGAAAGTCCATCACCACTGACTCCAATGAGAGCTAATTATTCAGCAATAGCAACTTAGCTGGAAAGGAGAGCTAAGAATAAAAAACAAAGGGTGCCAACCAAAAAGTAGAGGCAACAAATTCGAAAAATCATAGAAAAGAGAGGGGCACTCACCCAAAACAGGAAAAAAACAGTCCTTTATTTTACATGGACAACAGGAAACAGAAAGAGGATGCGGGAAGCGAGGACGATGGCTGCCGTTTTTATCTCTTGGAGTAGCGCTTCTTTGGGTCCACGTAGAGGCGCTACTCCAAGCGCAAAACGGCAGCTGTCATCCTCGATTCCCGCATCCTTCTTCTGTTTCGTATTGTCCATGTGAAATAAAGGACTGTTTTTTCTGGCTTTGGGTGACTGCCCCTCTCTTTTCTATGATTTTTCAGATACAAAATAACTCTTCTTGTAGGACACTCATATATAGCTCAGCATTGAGACCACCATCCATCCTGGTCAAGTATCCAACGCCTTTGGCTATGAAACACCCCCCATATCATCAGGTTTTCTGCACCGAACTTGACAGTTCCTTCAATTTCTTGATCTGTAAGCCCCTTTTTCCCTTGTTTTTTCCAGACCCATTTGCACCCATCAGAGCCGTCTATTGAGTTTCGTATCATCGCTCCAAATCACCTGTTTCTAATCTTCTACTGTTCACTTTTCATACTTCTTTGCAAACCCAACCAAATGGTTCTTATGACAATATTGAAGTTGAGGCTTCTTCCCCTTTTTTCGGGCCACCATTCCAGACTTGTGTAATGTGCGTCGCACGGTGCTGCCATGAACGTCTGTGATCTCACTATTATGAAGCATATGAGCCGCCTCCACTGCCGGGTTTGTCACGCCAGAATTGATAGACCTTGTGATGAGCCGACTTGTCGATGTTTTGCCTGGATGTCCACCTCTTGGCTTTTGAATGGATGGATGGACTTCATTCCATATTCTTCCAACTGTCATGGCCTCACATGATGCAGTTTGGCAATTTTCTTGCCCGGGAGACCGCTATTGATGAGCTGGATGATGCTGTTTCTCTTTTTTTTTGTGAAATCTTCTTCATTGCAGCTCCTCAAATGTTAGAACAGGTCGTAATTTGTAGTATACAGGAATAAAAAGATTTTTCCACCACCAAGAGCAAAACAGTAACAATACAGTGACATGACAATATTCTATATAACTAATTATATGCCAAATAGCTGCAAATCATATTTATGTATGAGATAGCCAAGATGATGGTCTATAAAATGAAGGTCGTCTCACGCTCAAAGCTGTAGTGGATGGTGAGATATGGAGACTGAAAGTGAAAAGTTCAAAACATTGTTGGTTTTAGCGTCGATATTCTTCCACAATGGATCAGGTGTTCCTCACCGCATATTCTATATCTCACGTAATTCTTTAGCAAACTGGGAATCCAACTTTGAAAGAAATAATAACCACATTTATTTCACAGTCGCCCTTAATTCCGCTCTTTATAATCCCTTGTGTGAGTCCACATGAGCATCCTATTCCTTCTCAAACCATCTGTACATTTTATACCATGTGCAAACAGAACCGGCGCTTAGGTTATATCTGCAGAACACATATCACCTGGACATGAATAATTCAGGACGTAGGTTCCTGCTAATCCTCCGATTGTAAAATGGAAACTTGCCTTTTCCCGCAATAGTTTCTTCATTTATCAGCGAGATTACATCTGTGATGCTGAATCGGTAATCAGTTTTTTGGCGCTTTTGTTCAGAGTCCTACTTAACCCTCTCCTCATTTCATAAAGTTTAGTCTTTTTTCTCATTAGGACATATGAATTCTTACCTTTCCACATTGCACAAATCTGGCTGTTGGTGACAGACAATTACTACAAGTCAATGAGTTTATGATCCCCTCTGTTTTCAGCGCATAAAATCAATAAACATGTGAAGTCTACAATGTGTGAGGTCATGGTGGATGGATAACTGGGTCTATCAGGGTAGGGTCCCCCACCCACTATTCAGTTCACGTGCACCTATATTAGGGCCCCAAAGCATAGGTCATGAAGCATTTTGCACCACAATGCAGTTGCATATCAACTTAGGGGTACTTTGCACACTACGACATCACAAGCTGATTGTTGCGATGCCGAGCGCGATAGTCCCCGCCCCCATCACAGCTGCGATATCTTGTGATAGCTGCCGTAGTGAACATTATCGCTACGGCAGCTTCACATGCACTCACCTGCCCTGCGACGTCGCTCTGGCCGGCGAACCGCCTCCTTCCTAAGGGGGTGGGTCGTGTGGCGTCACAGCGACATCACACGGCAGGCGGCCAATAGAAGCAGAGGGGCGGAGATGAGCGGGACGTAAACATCCCGCCCACCTCCTTCCTTCCTCATTGCAGCCGGGACGCAGGTAAGGAGATGTTCCTCGCTCCTGCGGCTTCGCACACAGCGATGTGTGCTGCCGCAGGAACGAGGAACAACATCGTAACATCGGTCCTTCCAAAATTATGGAAATGACCGACGCTACACCGATGATACGATTTCGACGCTTTTGCGCTCGTTAATCGTATCAAAAACGATTTACACACTCCGATATCGACAGCGACGCCGGATGTGCATCACTTTTGATTTGACCCCACCGACATCGCACCTGCGATGTCGTAGTGTGCAAAGTGCCCCTTAGTATTGGGTGCACGGCAATGGCTACCGGAGACTTTACCCTTATAGTTGCTGCCATTCCAGACTTTCAGTCTTGGTACAGTATATCACAAAAATGAGTACACCCCTCACATTTTTGTAAATATTTATTATATTTTTTCATGGGACAACACTGAAGATCTGACACTATGGTACAAGGTACAGTGTCAGTGTGCAGCTTGTTTAACAGTGTAAATTTGGTGCCATCTAAAGAACTCAACACACAGCCATTAATGTCTAAACCGCTGGTAACAAAAGTGAGTACACTCATAAGTGAAAATGGTCACATTGTGCCCAAAGTGTGAATATTCTGTGTGGCCACCATTATTTTCAAGCGATGCCTTAAATCTCTTGGGTATGGAGGTCACTAGAGTTTCATAGGAGCTGCTGGATCCTCTTCCATCCTCCATGACAACATCACAGAGTTAGGGGATGTTAGAGACCTTGCGCTCCCCCACCATCCATTTGAGGATGCCCCACAGATGTTCAATAGGGTTTAAGTCTTGAGACACTTGGTCAGTCCAGCACCTCTACCCTCAGTTTCTTTAGCAAGGCAGTGGTCTTCTTTGGCGTGTGTTTTGGGTTGTTATCTTGTTAAAATACTGCCCTTTGGCCCAGTTTCTGAAGGAAGTGGTTCATGTTCTGCTTCAGTAGGTCATAGTACATGTTGGCATTCACAGTTCCCCACAGTTGGCAGCACTCATGCAGCCCCAAGCCAAGCCCTACCATGCGTGACTGTAGGCAGGACACACTATTCTTTGTACTCCTCACCTGCTTGCCGCCACACACGCTTGACACCATCTGAAACAAGTATGTTCATCTTGGTTTCCTCCGGCCACAGGTCTGTTGTGAATGTCAGTTATGCTTTTGCTGCTGTGTGGCTCCCTCTTGTGGCCAGGAATGGTTTGGACAAAGACCAGGTGTGCTGGAGCAATGGGCGTTTCCATTACTAACTCTCTGCCTATTTAAGCTTTTGCTTCATGGCTGTCTGGGCCGGTTATCATTTGTTCTTTGAATCACCAGCCTTTTCATCTTGCTCCAGACCACATCTATCCCAGATAAGTGCTTGGTTCTTTCTTAAGTTGTTTTGTTCTTTTGCTCTTATCTGAGTTGTCAATTTTTGTGGTTATTGTCAGTTTATTTGCATGAAGGAATCTTCTCTCTCTGTTGCTTAGCTGGGAAGCTCCCTGCAGCTATGTTTGGAGTTTTGCTCCTATAAGTCCATGTGCTTGTTGCTTCTTGAATTTGTAATTGTTCCAGTAATTGTTCCAGCGCCTGATATAGGACGGAGTGCAGATCGTGCGATCTGAGGACCTTTTTGTACTATCAGGTATTTGGTTTTTTGTAGGGTTTTTCTCTGGCCACAATCAGCCTCTTTCCTATCCTTTCCTATTTAGTTAGTGGGGCCTCACCTTTGCTAATCCTATCATCCAACTGTGTATTGTATTTTCCTATATCACTGAAGTCTTTGAATGTGGGGGGCTTGCTATACCTTTTGCAGTCTATTTCTGAGGAAAAGAGTTATTCATCCTTCCTTCCTTTAGGATAGCTAGTTCTCCGGCTGGGTTCGCGGTGCACAGGATGTTAGTTCACCCCTCAGCTACTTCTAGTGTTGATGGTTAGTAAGGGGATAACGGCCAGATTAGTTGCCAATGCTCTTGTCACCTTTTTGCCAATGATCTATTGTGATCTTCCATGGTTCCGGATCATAACACAGGTCATTGTTCCAGTAATCTATGTCCTTAGTCTGCATGTCTTCAGCTTCTTGTGCATCATCTTCAGAAGAGGCTTTCTTCTTGGACAACAGCCATGCAGACCAATTTGATGCAGTGTGCGGTGTATGGTCTGAGCACTGACAGGCAGACCCACCCCACCCCTGTAACCTTTTCAGCAATGCTGGCAGCACTCATACGTCTATTTTGAAAAAAGAACCTCTGGATATGACTCTGAGCACGTGCACTCAACTTCTTTGGTTGACCATAGCGAGGCCTGTCTTGTTAAATAGCTGTATGGTCTTGGCCACCGTGCTGCAGCTCAGTGTCAGGGTGTTGCAAACCTTCTTATAGCTTTGGCCATCTTTATATAGAGCAAAAATTCTTTTTTTTAAGATCCTCAGAGTATTCTTTGCTATGAGGGACCATGTTGAACTTCCAGTGACCAGTATGAAAGAGTGTGAAATTTAGGTTGCACCATGTATCCAACTACATAGTACCTACAGAGTGGTGCCAACTTGCAGCTATTTCTCACACAAAAAGATCCATGAAGATGTAGACCAACTATATGGAAAACATAGTAATGACCATACTTACCAACTTTTAGGTAAACATGAAGGTTGGAAAGTATGGTCGTTGCTATGCTGGTCATATTAGTTGGCCTTCATCTTCATGGACACAAGTGTGAGAAATAGCTGCAAGGTGGTGACTCGCCCACCCCAGGGCTATGGGACACCCGGTGCCGGGCCGGACTAGTCCGGTGGTAGTCAGTGGTGGCTGGGCCCGGCTCCGTGGCCCTGGTGGGTGTCAGTAGAATATGTGGCTTGGTGAATAAAGTTGTGTTCGTGACGCCACCTGTGGTATGCGGCTATTAGGCCGCCGCTGCTGTGTGAGGCCTCCGGGATGATGTTATGGCAGCAATGGTGGTACTGCTTCCCACAGGTGGAGCAGTGCCCGGGGCACAGTTGGTGCTTGGGAATGTCTATGCAGCTGAAATAACAGAGACCACTTCAAGGGTGCAGTTCAAGTTCTTTACTCACACTTCTTGTCACAGCGCTGTAGGGACCCTTGGACTGCTGGGACCACTGTCAGGGACCTCCGCCGTTTCTGGGTGATTCTGAGAGTGAAAGCCGGTACCCTTCTCTTGGTGTCTCTTTCTTCTGCTGTCTTCCTTAGCCTTGCCTTTGATAGGATAAACCTGGCTTGGCCTCCACTACAGCCTCCAGGCTGGGGGGTCACCTGTCGGCTGATTACCCCTTTTCTGGAAGTTCTGCTATGGGTTCTGGCCCTGGGAGTCTACAACGTTCCCTGGGCCTCGGTTTTTACTGTTTGGAGATGATCTTTGCACTCCTCCAGTCTCTAGGGACCGTCCCCTGTTGCAGCTTGATCCCTCCACCGATGTTCTTGTGGAACAGGCCACCGTAGCTCTAAACTGCCCCGACAGCTATACAGACTACCCGTGGCCCTGCGACTCCTTCTGTCTCCTACGTGGTGTCACCTGGACCTCTGGGTCCCAGGATCTTCACCAGGAAGCGTCTCCTTCTGTTTCTCTGCTCTTACCAGGGGACCGGAGTTCACTCTCTTCCTCTCCCAGAATGGGGCATCACACCGCTGGATGGGGTGCAATGACCTGTGGCGACGGAAGCCTCAGGGGCGCCACAGTGGCACCAAGGAGGGTATTGCATGGAGCAAGCAAAGAGACTCTAAAGAGCTGAACTGCCCATATTTCCGTGCTAGCCACAAAACTATATCTGTTGAACAGTTAGAAAGTGCAAACAGAGTAGTCGTTAGTATAAGGCTGCGTGCCTACGATCAGTTGCAGCGTTTTGGATGTAGCATGTTTTCGCTGCATCCAAAATGCTGCGTTGTACAGTACAAGCACAGTGGATGGGATTTCTAGAAATTCCGTGCCCACTGTGCGTGTGCGGCCTGCAACAAAAAATGACCTGTGATGCGGCTTTCCGAGCCACAAGCATGTCAATTCTTTGCTGCAAAGTAGCAAGCGTCCTTCGTAGGGAGAACATAAGCGAGAGACCGCAGAACCCCGAACCCTGATCCTGGGCACGGGCAGCTACGTTCTCCTGCGGAGAAGACTCGCGCGCCCTGCAGGTCAGGACCTACCGCGTCCAGGATTGTGGGCATGTACCCTATAATTCCCAGCCAAATGTGCCAGCTAGAGTAGGGTGTAATAAAAAACGTCTTCATAGTATATACTGTTTTGACATATTTAAATTCCTAAAGGAGCATTGTATGACCTATACGTTTCCTTACACCGTCCTGCTACTGTCCAAGAGGAGAAAGATTACCCCTGAGATCCCAGTCTCACCCAGAAAAACAGACACCCTGCTTTGCACTGATGAGGAGCAAACACTCTAATACATATGTCTGCAAATGGAGTGTCTGGTTTGGCTCCTTAATCCTGTGACAAGACTTCTTAAAGGGTCAATATTGACTTTTAGGGGTACTTTGCACGTTGCAACATCGCTAGCATCGGCTAGCGATGCCGAGCGCAATAGTACCCGCCCCTGTCGCACATGCGATATCTTGTGATAGCTGCCGTAGCGAACATTATCGCTACGGCAGCTGCACTAGCACTTACCTGCCCTGCGACGTCGCTCTGGCTGGCGACCTGCCTCCTTCCTAAGGGGGCGGTTCGTGTGGCGTCACAGCGACGTCACACGGCAGGTGGCCAATAGAAGCGGAGGGGCGGAGATGAGCGGGACGTAAACATCCCGCCCACCTCCTTCCTTCCGCATAGCCGGTGGAGGCAGGTAAGGAGATGTTCCTCGCTCCTGCGGCTTCACACACAGCGATGTATGCTGCCGCAGGAACGAGGAACAACATCGTATCTCCTATTGGTGCGACATTATGAAAATGACCGACACTACACAGATCACCGATTTTCGACGCTTTTGCGATCGTTTATCTGCGCATCTAGGCTTTACACGTTGCGACGTCGTTACCAGCGCCGGATGTGCGTCACTTTCGATTTGACCCCGACGATATCGCAGTAGCAATGTCGCAACGTGCAAAGTACCCCTTAGTATTGCCAATAGGTCCAATAGGTGACGCTAGAGTTCTAGTCCTCTTCTGACAAGGATATTTGCATACTCTTCTAACAGAAACTTTCATGCTTTATCTCTTCCTGTGCCAAATTATAGTATCACAGATAGGCACTAGAGAAAGCATGTTTTGCAAAAAGGATCAAATATGTGTTGCATTGAGAGGAGTAACCTGAAGCTTCTGGGCCCGAATGTAAAATCTGCCGCCTGGGCCTCCAACTTCCAAGTGAAAGTTATAGCCTTGGTGGGTTCTTACGTGTCAAAAGGGCCTTTGGTTACTTTGTAGGGTATGACGGGAAATTCAGAATTCTCTTGCTGCATCCTCGCTATCTGTCCTTCACTATTTGTCACTCCGTTGCGATAAATACGAGACATGACAATGGTTCTTTCAATGTGTTTTGCCATTTCTATCCACCTATCAGACAATACAGAAGGTTATGTCTCCCGAGTGTAACTCCCGATGATCACCTATGATCATCAGCGCGCATTCTTTATACCTATGTGTTTTTATCTATAGCTATTCAGATACATGGAGATACATGGTCTATTCAGATGAGACACGGCGGATTGCAATTATCATATCTATGGACGTATCTGCCCGTCTGGTCCATTATATAAACATTATATACGGTCCTTGACACCTTAAGGCCACGACGACATTTGATGGAAATAATCTAGATTCTCAGAAACCAAGCCAGCGCCGCATCCCGTTTATTCTGCGTATTCATGGGGTGTGAATCATTGATTGTGGTGATGAAATTTAGCTATATTAGGCCCTGTGCACACTGCATCTAAGTGCTACATTAGGTATATACGTCGGGGGAAAATGTATCTATAGAGCGGCATTCATCCAACAAAGGCCAGAAGAGTGGTCTATTGAGCGAATACAATTCTACTCTATAGGAAAGTGGAGGAGACTGCACTTTGCTATACAGTGGGCCTAAGTAATGTTTTTCCTTGTTCAGAGCGCCAAAATGGTATAGAGATACTTAGAGGCCGCGCAACACTCCCCTGGGAACATATCTATACAAATAGCCTCTTCTGAGAGGACGAGGACAGAAGGTCTCCTCAAGGAGAAACTTTATCACTTAGATCCCCCATCAGAGGAGGCTCACCCGGCCATCTTGTTGTCCTGCTATGCGCTGATGAGGGGCAAAATCACTGAAACATGTGTGTGCAAACGAAGTTTCTAGTTTGGTTTCATATTCTAAGTCATGTGGCAAAGCTCGTTAAAGGTCAATATTGACTTTTCAGGATTTCTACCTCCAATAGGTGGCAGTAGACTTTCTGCCTTCATCCTGTCTGCATAGGCTATTTGCATCTATTCAGTGAGCCACAGCTAAAAATGTCTACAGTGTGGTCTACCTGCTTTTACAATTGGAGTCCATAGGCTATGTTTAATACTGGATCAGGAAATGTTCACTACGTATGTCTCACGTGTGGTTTCTGGCCATAGAAGGTCACAGCATTTGGCTGCACAGATTGCTCCCTGTCTTTCCATTGTTCCTGCTGTCAGCAGTCATTGGTATAGGTAGCTTTGCTACTTGATTCATCTCCCCCATCCCCTTTTTAGACCCAGCAGGAGCTCGCCTTCCGCCCAGCTGCTGATCATCAGTATTATTTTGGTGCCTAAATGCCCCTTCCTTCCTAAGGCTATGTGCGCACGTGTGCGCTCTGCACCGCACACAAAAGGTCCGCTTCAGAGCGCAGCTGAAAAGCTCCATTCTGAAGCGCCCGGTGCCTGCAGAATTCGTGCGCTCTGCATGCTGCCTCTCCCTATAGACAGCATGCAAAGCGCACGAAAGAAGTGACATGTCACTTCTTAGAACGCACGCTTCGGGCAGCAGCCGAATCGCTGCGCTCTAATACGCCACGTGCGCACGTCTCATGCACAATCTTCATACATTGTGCTGGGGACGCAGGACGCATGCAGTTACGCTGCGGTGCAGAACGCAGCGTAACTGCATGCAATATGCACACGTGCGCACATAGCCTTAGACTGGTGCTGGTGATATTTTTCAGCTCATTCAAACCTTGGTTGCAAGCAGGTGGCTTGTACTCCTCTGTAGTATTGTTGCTGAATACTTTGGTGAACTACCTGAGTCATATGTAGATAAGTAGCTCAAGCATTTTCCCTCTGTGTGTCCTCCTTGTTTCTTCTGTAGTGTTTAGTGGGGTTGATGAAGAGCTCATCCCATCCATTCCCAATTTAGGGCCCAGCACTAGGGATACCAAGGAAAAGTTATCCGGCTCGGCGCATAGGTGCGGAACCTATCTATGGTGGTGAGGGACCCCAGGGGCCAGGGATATGTTTGGTCAGGGGTCACTCTCTTCCCTTTCCCTAGACACAGGTTTTCCCTTCCCTTTCGCTATGCGCTTGGTACTTCCCCGTACCTAGCGTGACTGTATGTTTCCGACTTATGACTCAAACACAGAGCTTTATCCTACTTACCATTATTACTGGACAGCATGTACTAACACTTTGACATATCCTGACATAGACCTACTCCTAATTATCACTAAATTAAAAAGTTAAGTATTATAATTAGAAGAGTATATATTAGAGTTGATTTTAAAAAATCTTGATAGTTGACGTAAAAAAACCTCCTATATGGATAGTTTTTTACAGTTCCGAAATATTTAAAAGGGTATGCTCAAATTTGGAAGTTAATATAGAAACTTGCCACTCAAGATCAATGTGAATAGTGTTCTTTATTGTGAAGAACTTATAGGACCAGCACAAGCGCAGACGTTTCGGTCAAAAGACCTTCATCAGTCGGTCCGATTAGGGCTGAGAAAATAATCGCTCATGGGTGCTGATGTCGCGGGCGGAGGAGGGGACGCTGCGCTCTCCCACTGCTCGGGTCCGGCTGCCGCGGCCTGCTGCTGCTCGGTGGCTCGAGCGATGGGCCGGATCCCGGGGACTCGAGCGGCGCTCCTCGCCCGTGAGTGAAAGGAGTTTGGTTGTGGGGATAGTTTATTGTCCGTGACGCCACCCACGGTTGTGGTGATTGTGTGGACACCACCGCTGCTCTGGCTGGGGATCCCGGGAGTGGTGGTATGGAGCAGCCAGTTGTTGATTTGCCCCTCCGTGGGTAGGGGATTGGTGGTCCCGGGGCCCAGTGATGGGGTTGGGATGGTGGACAGGCGGGTTATGGGGCCTGTGGAGGTGCAGGGGCGCAGGGGCAGCGCTGTGCCGCACGGCACGGAGGTACTCACTCAGCCAAAAGATGATGACAAAGTTCTCGGTAAACAAACGGCTGGTTGGACGGTTCCCTCGGATGGCTGCGGTGTTGATGTTCCCTGCAGTTAACGGTGACAGTCCCTTCCCTGCACCTATGTTCAATGTTGGTAGCGATGGATTCCCACCGGTAACCCGCTCCCCGACTTGGATATGGGCCGGAGGAGCCCCTCTCTTGCCCGCAGGCGCTGGCACTGGGAAACTGGTGCCTTGGCGGTGGCGGTGTCTCCCCTGAACGGTCGGACTGTTGCCTTCAATCGGGACTTGGTTGTTGGGAGACCCAGTGGTCCCCTTCACTGATGGATTTGGCAAATTATGGCGACTCCTAGCCTTGCCGGGATCCGAAAGGCCCCTGCCCTGGTGCTGACTGTTCTTTGTATACCGCTCCGGTACCGCCGGGCCACCACCCGTCCACGGTCCTTTCGGCAACCTCCGAGCAATCTCTCCTGCAGACGGTCACCGCCGTCTGTCAACCTTGCTGTCTCAGTCCGGGGCACACACCCGGACCAACTTCAGGCTTCTTGCTGTCACTTTCTCTCTTTCTCCTTCTCTCACTACAACTCCACTCTTTACTCAAGCTCTTCCCTGAGCTAACTGCCTGTGTTTTTCCCGCCTCCAGGGCTGTGAATTCCTCGGTGGGTGGAGCCAACCACCTGGCCCACCCCCTGGTGTGGACATCAGCCCCTGGAGGAAGGCAACAAGGGTTTCTGGTCTGACCTTGGTGTTCCTGCAGGGAATGTGGGGTGCGTGTGGTGTTATGACCTGTGACCCCTGGCTTGCCCAGGGCGTCACACTGACATATAGGCTAATATTGGTCCGAGTGGAATGCGATGTTTTATCGCACTCCACTCGCACTGATTTTCTCGCCGTGTGGCTTAGGCCTGAGACAGACTATAAACTAGAGGGTTCAGTAGACAGCTGATGTCAGAAGCTTTTACACGGGCTATTACTAAAGACATCATCTATTGTTCTCACACTACAAAAAAAATAAATAAATTAAAAAAAAAAAAATCACTGCATATTCTCCCTGTAGAAAAACAGATTAGGAGATAAATACGGAAGCATTGGCATATTCTACAGGCAGATCAGGATGTGATGGATAAGAAAATTTTCCCACTCTTATATTCTGAAGATGTGGAAATCTAAGAGATGAATTAATCAGGGGAAGATATAAAGAAGAAGAAAGCACTTGGCTGATAGATTTAACACCAGTTAACACTCTAGGACCACTTGTTCAAGATGATTGACCACTGTGGGTGTGATAACATGATTTACAAGAGCGCTTGTGGCGCCCCAGGACCTGGTCGCCACAACAGCATTGCCCTTCCAAAGGGTTAATGCTGAGCCTGGAGGTAATGGGGAGGTCCATTGGCCAGCAAGTTTAACATCCACCGCAGTTCTCCCTCCGGCCAGCAGGGGGAGCTCTGAACCTGGAATTCCAGGGAGCCTTCCTCAAGTCTGACCTGAGGGAGGAAGTAGTGTTCAGTCTGTAGAGAGAAGTGATAGTGAGCAGACGCAGAGTGTGCTGTCCTGTGGATCTGGGGCCTAGAGCTAGAGCAGCTTGGCCCAGGGAAGCAGGAGTAGCAGAGAGGCAGCGAAGAGACTCGGACATCGGAGTCTGTGGCCACCAGGGCTTAAAATACTCCCTGGTAGCCGAATCCGAAGGGCAGGAGAGCTGCAAGCACCTGGCCCATAAACAGCCCGAAGGTACAGCTGCAGCATCAGGGCCCGGTGTGGACTCCAGCAGAGAAGCACCAGAGAGGGCCTGCGCAGCCTACCACAGAGGGAAAGGGACGTACCATCGGTCCCAGCAGCAAAGAGGGCCATTGCTGGATTCACAGAAGAAGGGTCCTATCATAACAAAGAAAAGCACAGGAGTAGGCCTCATACTCAGCTGGCCAGAAAGATCACCCCAAGTACTTCCAGGCCGACCGGATCCCCTTCGCCACCTGTGACGGTCTCCCAGGACTGGACTGTTCCTAAAGTAAAAGAGGAAAAGGTAAAGAGACTGTTGTTTGTGCCTGGTTCTTTCATTGCCTGTCGGCCCTGCACCGTGTTAGCCACACAACACCATAGACTTTCACGAGCACTAACAGTGTTCCCGGGGTTCCGCTCCACCTGTGGGGAGCAGTGTGGGATCAGGTGGAAGGAGGAGTAAGTCCTGCACCCTTTTGGTGGATGCTGCCCTCTGTGCCACCCTGGTTTTGCCAGGGCGGCACATATCTACTAATCTTGCGCATGCACGTGGCTTTGTTTATTCACATTATCCAGCCTCAAAAGCCAGGTGTACGCGGCACTGTGCAAGATTGTAAATACAGATGACTCACATACACAGAAGAGGCACAGAACTGTCTACTGCACTTCCGATCATGTGCAAATGTATACACTCAGCTTCAGAAGCCCAATGATGTCAGTGAACAAAGCCGTGCGCATGCGCGAGATTTGTAGAGTGTTGGCAAAGAAACAGACTCTTCCAAATAATTATATCACGTCCTACTGTATATAGAGTTGTTAAGTCATTTTACATGCAGGGGGAGGAGGTGAGCTGTGACATTACCTATTGTCAATGGTGAATCCTGTGTTATCTTCTATGTACAGAGGTGTAATCAATCATTGTACAGGAGGAGATGACCTGTGATATCATCTATTGTCAATTATGGCGCATCTACTATATATAGAGGTATCAGTCATTGTAAAGGACAAGGAAGAAGTTAGGGGTACTTCTCACATAGCGAAATCGCTGCTGAGTCACAGGTTTTGTGACGTACCAGTGACCTCATCAGCGATCTCGCTGTGTGTGACACAAAGCAGCGACCTGGCCCCTGCTGTGAAATCGCTGCTCGTTACACACTGTTGTGCTTCATTTTTTGGTCGTCGGGCTCCTGCAGGGCAGCACGCATCGGTGTGTTTGACACCTTACTCAACGACCTCATTCGCGACTCACGTAGGCGTGCATCTTCGTTGTTTTCCGCGCCCTCTCTGTTCCGATTGGTGATCGCTACTGTATTCAGATTGGCCGCTTCCATCCTCTGTTCTGGCTTGTAGATTGCAGTACATTTCAGAGGGCTGAATTCACTTGTCCCGGACCGCGTGTACCAGCATATCGTAATACAGTCCATTCTGCATCGGGACTGTAGGATGGACAAGGATGGAGAAGGATGGAAGTGCTATTATGTTGCCTTCTCTAAAAGCAAGGCCGGCCAGTCACAACGCAGTTACGACCACCAATCGGAGCAGAGGGGGCTCAGAAAAGGCAAAGTAGATGCACGCCTATGTTACTAATCAAGATTTGAATTGTGCTATGTGACAGGGTCCCAGTGACCGGTGTATCGTTGCTGCATCGTTGGGAAGCTCTGACTGTTTGACAACTCACTAGCGACCCTGTAGCGACATACCAGCGATCCTGACCAGGTCGTATCGTGGTCGGAATCGCTGGTACGTCGTTTAGTGTGACTGTACCCTTATGCCGGCATCACACAGTACGATATATCAGGCGATATGTCGTCGGGGTCACGTCGTTACGTTAGTGACGCAAATCCGGCATCGTCAGAGATATCGTACCGTGTGACACCTCCGAACGACTGTGAACGAGCAAAAATACTCACCTTATCGTTGCTCGTTGACACGTCGTTCATTTTCAAAATGTCGGTCCTCCTTCTGTGCTCCGGTTGTTCATCGTTCCCGAGGCAGCACACGTCACTCCGTGTGACACCTCGGGAACAACGAACACAGCTTACCTGCATCCTGCCGACAATACGGAAGGAAGGAGGTGAGTGGGATGTTACGTCCCGCTCATCTCCGCCCCTCCGCTTCGATTGGCCGGCCGCTGTGTGATGTCGCTGTGACGCCGAACGTCCCTCCCACTTCAGGAAGAGGATGTTCGCCGCACACAGCGACGTCGCCCGGGAGGCAAGTGCGTGTGATGGGGGTTAACGAGTTTGTGCGTCATGGGCAATTAGTTGCCCGTGGCGCACAAACGACGGGGGCGGGTACGATCGGTCATGCGATCGCACGATAGATCGTCCCGTGTGACGCCCGCATTAGACTAAACATCACCTATTGTAAATGGTGGATCCTGTGTTATCTACTGTGCGAATACTGGTTACCTTTCATTGTTATCCTGTCTGCTATGATAATGCTGAAAAGTCTTCTGTAAAGTGCGGGAAGTGAGAGTCTAGTATTGGGCCGAGTGTGTAAATTGCTATTTTATTTATTTTTTCATATAGTGATATACAGTGACCTTTTAAAACTGCAAATATCAAAATTATACTGATGTCTTAGGGGTAATTTGCACGCTGCGACATCACTAGACGATGGTAGCGATGCTGAGCGCAATAGTCCCCGCCCCCGTCGCAGATGCGATATCTTGTGATAGCTGCCGTAGAGAACATTATCGCTACGGCAGCTTCACACGCACTTACCTGTCCTGTGACGTCGCTCTGGCCGGCGACCTGCCTCCTTCCTAAGGGGGCGGGTTGTGCGGCGGAGATGAGCGGGACGTAAACATCCCGCCCACCTCCTTCCTTCCGCATAGCCGGTGGACGCAGGTAAGGAGATGTTCCTCGCTCCTGCGGCTTCATACACAGCGATGTGTGCTGCCGCAGGAACGAGGAACAACATCATACCGTCGCTGCAGCGAAATTATGAAAATGACCGACACTACACAGATCACCGATTTACGACGTTTTTGCGATCGTTTATCGGTGCATCTAGGCTTTACACGTTGCAACGTCGTTACCGGCGCTGGATGTGCGTCACTTTCGATTTGACCCCGACGATATCGCAGTAGCGATGTCGCAATGTGCAAAGTACCCCTTAATACTGACTTCACACTTCCAAGCGATGTCCTGCTGGATCAGTGTCTGTACAGATTGTACCGTATCACAAGGTGCAGTGCACACCAGCGCAATGTAGAAAGATGCATCTCCCTATGCATTACATTATCCTGGCTTGGCTAATCGTGCGATGGTGGGAGTTCAGGCTGAATTATACATGCCGGGGATGAAGCACATTAATAACTGTCCCATTTCCTACTCTATGGAGCTGTGCTGTATATTCAGTTATCAGCGGTCGAGTTAAACTGAGACTTTTTTCCGCCATCAATCCCCTCCAAATACACAATCCATCACATTTTAAATTCTATTATTTCATAGTGAGTTTTGTATTGTGATTTACAATCGATTTGCATGAAAAAATAACGCGTCCCATTCCATACAATACCCCTATAAATCACTGCGATGTCTGAGGAATAATAGGAGGCATTTAAATGGAGAAATATGAGCAGTCTTATGCAAGATTTATAAGAACCGACATGGAAAGGTTACAGACAATATGCAAAAAATAAAAGACCCATTCTTTTTAAATATTCTCCAAATCATGACTTTGGTGAAAGGAAAAAAAGTAATGAATTTTAGGACGATTTTCTAGAATGGCATAAGAAATTGAACAAAAAAATGTCATCTCCGATATTAAAGAGTATATCCGGGACTTTAAAAAAGATATATATTTTTCGGAGCCTAAGCACTAACAGTACAGAATCCATAGCCAGATCACTTCTACAGTATAGAATCCATAGCCCCATCGCTCCTACAGAAAAAAAATCCATATCCTCCTCACTCCTACAGTAAAGAATCCATAGCACCATCACTCTTATAGTAAAGAATCCATATCCCCACCTCTCCTACAGTAAAGAATCCATAGCCCCATCACTCCTAAAGAATCCATATCCCCACCTCTCCTACAGTAAAGCATCCATATCCTCCTCACTCTTACTGTAAAGAATCCATAGCCCCACCACTCCTACAGTAAAGCATCCATATCCTCCTCACTCCTACAGTAAAGAATTCATAGCTCCATCACTCCTACAGTAAAGAATTCATAGCTCCATCACTCCTACAGTAAAGAATTCATAGCCCCACCACTCCTACAGTAAAGAATTCATAGCTCCATCACTCCTACAGTAAAGAATTCATAGCCCCATCACTCCTACAGTAAAGAATTCATAGCCCCATCACTCCTACAGTAAAGAATTCATAGCCCCATCACTCCTACAGTAAAGAATCCATAGCCCCATCACTCCTACAGTAAAGAATCCATAGCCCCATCACTCCTACAGTAAAGAATCCATAGGTCCATCTCTCCTACAGTAATCATATCCTCACCGCTCATACAGTAAAGAATCCATAGCCCCATCGCTTCTACAGTAAATAATTCATAACCCCATCGCTCCTACAGGAAAGAATCAATAGCCCCATCACTCCTAAAGTAAAGAATCCATATCCTCATCTCTTCTACAGTAAAGAAATCATATCCTCACCGCTCCTACAGTAAAGAATCCATATCTTCACCGCTCCTACAGTAAAGAATCACCATCTGTGATAATAATGAAACCTTTTTTCTTCTGGACAAAGGATGAACGCTTGTCAACGTAGCAGGTCTAGGTGCAAAAAGCTCTTCAGAAACATCTCTGTCCCCTCATATTTGTATATTGTAATATGATCGCCCCTAAGCATTCCTTTTTTCCAACCTAAAGAGCCCCAGGTTTGATAACCTGTGTTTGAATTGCAATCCACCTATTCCCTTAACCTTGGTCACCCCCTCTCTGTATCATTAGGTGTGATAGGATAACCAGGGATCGGGGCTCGAGGCTCCTACACTGTTCCTTGAAACAAAAAACATTGAAACAATGATATGGCCACAGCCCAGAGTCCTGATCTAAACCCAACAGAAAACCTCTGGAAAATCCTTGGTGACAAAGTTATGGCCAAGAAACTGACAAAAATCAAAGAACTGTGGAAGAGGCTGGAAGAAGAGTGGACCAAAATCCCACCAGAGCAGTGTGAGAGACTAGTGATGTCCTGTGGCCGCATGTGCTGAAGTCATTCACAGCGACGGCCGGTGCACGTCCTACTGATTGTGACTGTTACCTGCAGAAAATTTATTTTCTCTATGCTATAGTCATTGCTGTTCTCTAATTATCATCATCAAGTTTTGGGCAAAATAATATTGATAAACATGGATCTTTTGTAAAAAACTGTTCTAGTGGCATGGTGCACCCATTACAAAAAAACTTCAAATGTTGATCAATGTAGATTACATTATTTCTGAAAAAAGCAAGTGATCATACATTGTTCTCTAATTTTGATCTCCAGTTTATATGGCTTTATTATGGACCTGGGTTGTGCCGATCCATAGTATGACACTGTACCGCCCCGCGGGCTCGGCTGTGACCGCCGAGCTGCTCGGATCCGTGCTCGTACTGCGGGTGGTGGCTCGAGCCTCTCACGGACCCGGGGGTCACGTCGCTCTGCAAGGGAGTTGGCGCTACACGCAGGGATTTGGGTGATGAGTTCCACGGCCGGGGCCGCGGTGGTTTGGTTTTGGATGTTAGTTTGTGACGCCACCCACGGGTTGTGGTGATTGTAGACCCCACCGCTGCGGTGAAGGTATGGGGGCTCCCGGGAGCAGTGTAATGGCTCCTGCAGGCGGCCACCACCGTCTGCCTCCTTGTCAATGGCGACTGGGCTCCAACCCAACCACCTGGTAGTCTCTTATCAGGGCACGGACACAGGATTGCCCGTGACCTTGACTGCTATCCACTCGAACCTGAACGTGACTCCGACTAGACTAACTGTTTTCCCGCCTCCAGGCTTGTGAACTCCTCGGTGGGCGGAGCCAACCACCTGGCTCCTCCTTCCTGGTGTGGACATCAAACCTGGAGGGTGGTGACAAGGTTTTTAGTTTGACTGGTGTTACCTAATCGGGAGGGAGTGTGGTGTTGTGTGTGACTTCCTGGGATGACCCGACTAGTCCGGGACGTCACAACACCTATTGAAATTTGTGGGCCAATATTGTGCCATATTGCACATCCTATTTATTTTCTTACAGCTTCCCTTATGTCTCATTGGAGCAATTCTACTATTGATGCATAAGAAAACTGATAACAATAGAATTCCCCAAACCAAACGGATGATACGGTTTTTGGCTCTTTTTCTGACACATACAAAGAAGAATCCTCCTTGATAGGAAACCTGCGGTGATCTAAGACGTGCCCGTCATCCATCAGGATAACTTGACCGTGTCGGCACATACCGCCTTCCTCCCTCACCTTCCGCCATCTAGCGTCTTACCTAAACCTGCTACTTAGCGGTAAGAAGTCTAAATTGCCGGTGTCAGGTCAACTGATGCTTAAGACAGATGGTTATTACTTCAGCAGCTCTATAATAACTTCTTATAAAACTTCCCATCAATGTCTCTTAGACAGGTTCAGTAATAAAGTTTCCTTTTCCTACTGTCCTTTCGGCACGCAGATAATAATGGCCTCTTGGTTGTCATTGTCCGCAGGTCCCTGACTGGGCATAAAACAATGTCCAAACTCCATTTATGTGTCTTTATTAAACTTCACAAACTACAAGGCAGTCAGAGGTCTGGACACCTGATATCTGCTTCACGTCAAGCCTCTACCTCTGTGGATGATAACCATCGCTGTGCATTAAAAACTATAGAAAATAATATGTTGTACGCTAAAGATAGGCAGGCAGTGATCATCACTATGTGGGAGTGGCGCCACCTAGGTGGAATTTTTTACTTTTCATTTTACATATTTTACATACTGGAACTTTTTAGCAGAGCATGCAGTGGCTGTTCATCTACTCAACTAGAGCAACACATACAGCATAACTATAGGGGGCACCAGTGCCCAGGGAGGGGCACAAATGGTCTCTGCGCCATATAAAGGATAGTACTGTAAAAAAATACCTGATAGTTAGGGGGTCACATTCTACTTTGTGCATTGGGGTCCAGAAGCTTCAAGCTACACCTCTGACTAGGAGTGACTTATACTGATTGCAACATCTCAGGGCCTCGATTGGATCAGTTTTGGATTGGCTTACTGGAGAGCCGGAGAATCCTCTGGTAGGCCCCTTTACATTAGTACATCACTTACCCCCAAACATGATCAGCAGTTGGCACAATACACTTGTTTCACTATATACAGACAAAAGATCTCATGATTTATTTTCCAAACTACCCAGTATATAGAAGCATCGGTAAATTTGTGAATGTAATATTTGCACGTAGTTGATTAGTGGCCCCCAGAGTCAATGTTACTGGTGGGCCCCTGCAGCCCCAGTCTAAAGACTGCTTTACACACAGTGACATCGCTAGCGATATCGCTGGTGAAAGCACCCCACCACATTGTTTGTGCGTCACGGGCAAATCGCTGCCCGTGGCGCACTACATCGCTAGTACCCGTCACACATACTTACCTGCCTAACGACGTCGTTGTGGCCGGCGAACTGCCTCTTTTCTAAGGGGGCGGTTCGTGCGGCGTCACAACGACGTCACACGGCAGCCGTCCAATATAAGCGGAGGGGTGGAGAGCAGCCGAAAGAAAGTGATGCCCACCTCGTTGCCGGAGGACGCAGGTACGGTGTTGTTCATCGTTCCTGGATTGTCACACGTAGCGATGTGTGCTGCCTTAGGAACGACGAACAACCTGCATCTAGCACCATCAATGATATTTGGGACTAGAACGACGTGTCAACGAGCAACGATTAGGTGAGTAATTTTGATCGTTATCAGTCGTTCGTGCGTTTCACACGTAACGACGTCGCTAACATGGCCGGACGTGCGTCACGAATTCCGTGACCCCAACGATATCTCGTTCGTGATGTCGTTGCGTGTAAAGCCCCCTTTACACTGGGATGGACTGTACTATCATGAAAAGGTTTTGGGCTCTGTTTAGATCAGCAGAATGTAGTTCAGTTTTTCTACTGCATCTCTAGAGCAGAACAGCAAAATTAATGTTGGTGCCAGAACCCAGACATAAATAATAAAAAAAAAAATAAAAATCTTCCAAAAATTCCCCAAAGAAAAAGCATAACCTGAATCCATTACCATTAAAAAAATCTCAGTTTTTTACCTCCTCAAAAAAAAAACCAAAAAACAAACTTTGTGTGCTGATATCCTTAAGGCCACATGTGCACACATTCAGTATTTGGTGAGTTTTTTACCTCAGTATTTGTAGCCAAAACCAGGAGTGGAACCATTAGAGGAAAAGTATAATAGACATATGGGCACCATTTCTGTATTTATCACCCACTCCTGATTTTAGCAACAAATACTGAGGTAAAAAACTCACCAAATACTCAGTGTGTGACCGCGGCCTTAGGACATGTGCACACATTGAGCATTTGGTGAGGTTTTTTTATCTCAGTATTTGTAGACAAAACCAGGAGTGGGTGATAAATACAGCAGTGTTACCCATGTTTCTATTATACTTTTCCTCCTATTGTTCTCCTGTTTTTGGCTACAAACCTACTGAGGTAAAAAACTCACCGAATACTTCATGTGTGCACGCGGGCTAAGGCGGGCTTTGCACGTTGCGACATCACAAGCCGATGCTGCGATGTCACACGCGATAGTCCCCACCCCCGTCGCAGGTATGATATCGTGTGATAGCTGGCGTAGCGAAAATTATCGCTACGCCAGCTTCACATGCACTCACCCGCCCTGCGACCGTCGCTCTGGCCGGCGATCCGCCTCCTTCCTAAGGAGGCGGGTCGTGCGGCGTCATAACGACGTCACACGGCAGGCGGCCAATAGCGGCGGAGGGGCGGAGATGAGCAGGATGTAAACATCCCGCCCACCTCCGTCCTTCCGCATAGCCGCCGGCGGCAGGTAAGGAGATGTTCCTCGCTCCTGCGGCTTCATACACAGCGATGTGTGCTGCCGCAGGAACGAGGAACAACATCGTACCTGTCGCGGCATCGGCATTATGGAAATGTCGGTGAACGCAACGATGATACAATAACGACGTTTTTGCGCTCGTTCATCGTATCATCTAGCATTTACACAGTACGATGTCGAAAGTGACGCCGGATGTGCGTCACTTTCGATTTGACCCCACCGACATCGCACGTGCGATGTCGCAACGTGCAAAGCCGCCCTAAGAGCTGTAAAGATTTGCATTGGAAACATCTGGTGTCCAGTTGGTTGTAGGCTCGGTGGATAATTGTTACTTTATTTTCCACATCCGCTTTTCGGGTGACAAATCTCGTTGCTCATCTTTGTACTAAATGCTCCTGGTATTCCTTTAAAATACCTGGTCATAAAATGATTTATAATGACCCTGTTGGTCTAGTGGTCAATAAAATTACTGCCGGTTAATGGCTGTATGAATCAAACGGCAGTCATAGTTTTGTTTTTGATTAAAGAGGACACTTAGTTTATGTGAGCGTGCCTGGCTGACCATCCTGTGCGAGGCCATAAACAACCTTGTACTGATGGCTTTATCTCAGGATGAGGCCTCGTCCTATGTGGGCACTCAGATCAGCCAAGCATGATTGTTTATATCAACAGACACATAAAGGAGCCATGATTAAGAGCAGCCATCTTTTTTTTACATTGTCAAGAGACATCAAGGGATTAGTAACAGGCTGCTCCCTTACTAGTCAGGGGGGCTGTAAAAATTGGGTATAAGGTAAGGCTCCCCCCCACTTCCCCCATATAAACCACATGACCCACTGGAGAACACAGACAGAAAAGTGCCATATGCAAAAACAGTATATGGGCCCTTCTCATCAAAATGCACAATTCAGCCTGCATTAGAGGTAGAAAAGGGCCCCTTACATCTTGAGCCCCTGTTATATGTCCGCCCCTGACGTGACCCTTGTCCATTGTCTACGTCTGATATTGTATCTCAGATCTGTTCACCTTGATCTGTAATAACAGGCACGACCTGTGATCAAGAGAGGCGCTGTTTCTGAAAACAAAAACACTGTACTTTTTCTAATACACTTAAAGGGAACCTGACACCAATTTTTTACCTTATAAGCTGCGGCCACCACCAGTGGGCTCTTATATACAGCATTCTAACATGCTGTATATAAGAGCCCAGACCACTGTGTACAACATAAAAAACACTTTATAATACTTACCTAAACCGGTCGCTGCGGTGGATGTGACTCAGATTGGCATCTTCGTCCTCAGGTGACGGCACCACCTCTTTCGGCCATTTTCATCCTCCTTCTGAAGCCGTGGTGCATGACGCGTCTACGTCATGCACACTTGCCGGTCCCGCGCATGTGCACTACAATACTTTGATCTGCCCTGCTCAGGACCTGAATGCCGGCGAGTGTGTATGACATCGGACACGTTATGCACCGCAGCTTCAGAAGGACGACCGAGGCGGCGACAAAGATGGCCGAAAGAGGTGGCGCTGGCACCGGAGGACGAAGATACCCATATGAGCCACATCCACTGCAGAGACCGGTTTAAGTGAGTATTCTAAATTGTTTTTTATGTTCTACGCAGCGGCCTGGGCTCTTATATACGGCATGTTAGAATGCTGTATATAAGGCTATGTGCCCACGCTACAGGATTTGCCGCGGATTTGCCGCGGATTTACCGCGGATTTGCCGAAAATCTGCAGCAGCAGCACTTCCAAGCCATTTCAATGGCATTTTGGAAATGCTGTGCCCATGCTGCGGATTTTTCCGCTGCGGATTTGCCGCGGATTTTGATCCGGAAAAATCTGCAGCATGTCAATTGTTTGGTGCAGATTTTGTGCGGATTTTTGGTTTTGAATGGGGAAAAAAAAAAAAATGAAATCCGCATCAAAATCCGCGGCAAATCCGCGGTAAATCCGCGGCAAATCCGCGGGTGCGGATTTGCCGCGAAAGTCGCGGATTTTCAGGCAAAAAAATCCGCAGGGACATTCTAGCGTGGGCACATAGCCTAAGAGCCCACTGGTGGTTGCCGCAGCTTGTAGGCCCCAAAAAACTGGTGACAGGTTCCCTTTAAAGAAGTAAGATACATGTTTCTTCATTCTGTAATTTTAATTTAATTCCAAGTTTAATTTAATTGCTTTCCTCTGGATCAACTACAGGTTGAACTAGATGGACTTAGAGTCTCCCTTCAACCTTAAAAACTATGATACTATGATACTATGAATTGACAGGAAAAGATCCAGACAGTCTTTAGGTGTCTCTGCATGCAAATATGGGTGCAAGCGCCATCTTGTCCTATATTTTGGGTATCTTCATATAATCATGTCCATAACAAACAGTCCCATAAACACATAGAGAGTTACGCATTCTCTCTAAAAATAAATAAATTTTAAAAAAAATGAACTCATACGTGAAACACTGATGTATAAATGGGGCCTAATATGTCGACTTGACCGCCCGTTATGGGCTTCAGCTATTTTGTACTACTATATTCCCAGGATCTGGGTAGGAAAACCATAAATCTATGGCAAATTCTCAGCAAATCAAAATACAGATTTAATAGCAGAATTCCTCTGTGAATATCTGCAAAAAATAAAAATACATTTTACATGATGCGGATTGAAAAATAGCCAAAATGCTGCAAAAATCTGTTCACATTTTATCCCCACGGCTAATCTGTAATCCACTGTGGGTTTTCCACTCTGAAATCTGCACAGTAAATCATCATTTTCTTCCCGATCGGGTGCACCCTCAATTCTCCTTTCACTCCAGGAGCTAAAGTGTTAACAGACCGCTCTAATTAGACATAGTTTTCCCTTCATTACTTGATAACACCTGAAGTGCATTCAGCCTGTAAACTATTATTTACCGGAGATGTGTACTTTTATGTATGCACATATATTTACATGACTTAATATAAAATGTGCATTTTTATGGGGCTTCTTCCAAACCGGAGACATTGAAGAATACATCGCGTCTGCACCTCTCCTAAGAACAAGGCTCATTTGAATTCATTGTGGGTCAATATTACAGATTAACCCATTATCCTTTGACCCGGGGAGCAGCTATTAGATTATAAAATGTAACAGAAGTGCTGCGCGCTGCAAATTTACTCCATTTAAAAAAAGGAGCCAGGAACTGAAGCATACGACTTAACGAAGGAGCGGTGTCAGAGATCAAGTGTGAACTAAAGACGGAACGTCTCCTTGTACATTTACTGTAAAGCTGCAGAGTGCACGCGGAGGACGATAATGGGGATATCCTCTACAGCCGCAGTAGATTGACGGTGACCTAATAATGAATTCGAAAACGTATTGGTTTATTATTGCCACCAGAGTTGAGAAAAAAGATTTGTAAAGCGCTGCGGAATATGTTGGCGCTATAGAATAAAGATTACTATTATTAGTAAAAAGATTCAAAACATATGAAAAAATAATTTTTACATAGAAATGAATAGGTCCATTATTTTAAAGGGAACTCGTCACCAGATTTTGGCCTTCTAAACTAAAATTAGAACCTGTGCTGCATTCTATAAAGGTGCACGTTACCCCCTGACCCCTTGTAGACCCCACAAATACCTTTTAGAAAATCTCCCGCCATGTATGTAAATTGCCAGGTTTGATGGGTTTTCCTAATCTGTGCCTCCTGTCCTGCCATGCTGATTGACGTGGATGACACTTCTGGCGCCATCCTCGTAGGTGGGAAAATTCTCGCACCTGCGCAGATGCATTCCCAGCTCGCACAGCCGCACTTCGATCTACCCTATTGCGGACAGAGCCAAAAACATAGGTGCTGCTGAGCAAACCGGTGAGTTCCCTGTGCAGGCGCAACATTTTGCCCAGAGATGTGGATGACGTCACCTGCGTCTTGTACATCAACAGGCAAAATCTAGCACCTGTGCAGACATATTCCTGGCTCGCGCAGATGCATTTTACTCTACTCTTATGCGGACAAAGTCAAAAACATAGGTGCGCCTGCATGAACCAGCGAGTTCTCTGCACAGGCGCAACATTTTTACCGGGTACATGGATGACGTCACCCGCGTCTTGTACATCACCGGGCAAACTCTCGCGCCTGCACAGCCCTGCTCGCGCAGGCGCACTTCGATCTACACTATTGCGGAGAGAGCCAAAAACATAGGTGCACCTGCGCAAACCGGTGAGTTCTCTGCGCAGGCGCGGCATTTTGGCAGGGAATATGGTTATTGAAGTCCGATTACATTAGGGGTGAAGGTCCAAACAATCCTTTGGCTTATATGGATCCTTTGAAGTGACAGGAGGGCCATAATCTTGTATGTTAATTGTCTGGTGTTCGTGATATTTTATCACTTTTAGGTGTATTATTATTAAAAGTTAAATTTTAAACATTTTTTTCCGGATTAAAGGAAAATTTGCTACTTATCAGGGAATGTGGATGACATCACCCGCATCTTGCACATCGCTGGGCGTACCTATGTTTTTGGCTGTGCCCGCAATAAGGCAGAGTGAAGTGCGCCTGTGCCAGCCAAGAATGTGTCTGTGTAGGCGTGAGATTTTGCCCGCCTATTTGTATGGTGCCTGAGGCGTCATCCACATCAATCAGCTCAGGAGGACAGCGAAAGGAGGGACAGGAGGCGCAGATTAGGACACCCATTGGACCGGACCAGGCAATTTACATACATGGCGAGAGATTTTATAAAAGGTATTTGTGGGGTCCAGAAGGGGTCAGGGTGTAACGTGCACCTTCATAGAATGCAGAAGAGGCGCTGCTTAAGGTGCTAGTTTAGAAGGCCAAAATCTGGTGACAGGTTCCCTTTAAGGCTGAGTTCACATGTCCAGTAATCATCCGTTAGAATGGATCCTGCAGAGATCCATTGGCAAAAAAGTTCTGCAAATACAACTTTTTTGTCTGTTGTTAAATAATTGTTGTCTGCCAGATCCGTTTTTTTAACATGGGAGTCTTTGGAGTCAGTATAAACCCGCAGATCCTGGTTTTCTGCGCGTCCGACCAGTTCTATGGTAGTTGTAATGTAAAAAATATATATATTATTAGTTTATATTCAGCTTTTTACATATACACCTCACTAGGCACAGTTCGCCAGATTACTGATCATACCTAGGATGGGCTTTTGTATTGTAGCATCGGTTGCTGCTGGATCATTCCGAGTCCCGTTGTACAATGACACATGCACTGTTTGCTCCAGGGAGCATAGTGCGTCCCGGGGCCTGATGTGCAACACTTCTTTGCTTCTTTTTTATGTATATATTCAACAAATCAGAAAGAAAATGTGCAACTATGTTGAAAGAAAGACTGGAAGGAAGGATTGAATAATGTGATTCTAGACATCGGTGCACACCGCACGCTCCTATTTTATGTACGCAAATTCTCATATGAAACATAAAAATTTTATTTTGTTTTGGAATGTACAATAACACATACAAAAGTTTTATATCTCATGCCAAAACAGCTTCACATCTGTGCGCAGATTTTGGGTTTAGTGCCAGTTACTTCAGAAATAACCTGTGAAAATATGGCGGCAGGACAGTCCCGATTTGGGGTAAGATTTCCCAGGAGGTCGGGGCAATGTCCTGACTTTCATTCATTCCTCTTCTTCCCCGATTTCCGGAGACAATGCTCTGTACATACAGTCATTTTAATAATTCATTCTTCTCCTTCCTTAAAGTTTATAGTCTCCCCAGGAATCCAACTCGCAGCCTGTAGCATTGGCGGCAGCAACAAAAAAACTATGAGCCACAGGCTGCACTGTCAAATGTAGGATAACTTTCTATACTTGAATGTGCATTGTATTATTTTCCTTACAGGTAAATATTCCTTATATTATTATAATATTATAATAATATTAATATATTTATATATAATTAATATATAATAATATTCCTTATTCCGGTACATGGAGATACATTTTTATATACCAAGGTATTTCTATATTCCTGTATTTTAGGGGTATAATAAAAGTCAGATTTTTTTTTTCTTCCTGTAAAATGACCAAAAAATAATTAATAAAAATTACCATAATGACATATTTAATTCACTTTTTAAATTAATCACAAATCCGTAAATAACCGACATATTTAGTATTTCCATAATCGTAACAACTCATGCAATACAGTGAGCAGATTATTTAAGATCAATGATTGGTAAATGGCATTACAAATGGTGTGACTGGTATTTTTTCTCTATGAAACCCAATAAAAATGTAATAAAAATGTAACACTGAGGCTGTGTTCACACACGTGCTTTTTTTGCTCTGCACATCTCCTTACGAAGATCCAAATCAAAAAAGTCTGTGGAGCCTCTGTTAGGCCAGAGTCACACTTGCGTATGACTCGGTGAGTCTCGCATCGGGATTACCCGGGGCAGCCGAACACTCTCGGACAGGAGCTTCTCAATTGCATGTATTTCTATGCAGTTAACCCGCTCCTGTCCAAGAGTGTGCGGCCGCCTCGGGTAATCCCGATGCGAGACTCGCCGAGTCATACGCAAGTGTGACTCTGGCCTTAGGAGTCTCGACACAGAAACTAGCCAGATATCCCTCCGGGAAGGGCCCAGCCAAGGGGTGGCTCTTTTTAGGAGACCACCATAACCACCATATTAAGTGGCCTTTTTAGTCAATATCCAACTCTTTGGCAAGTGTAAAGATATGACAAGGGGAATACCAAGGCCAGGTATCCATCCACAGACAGCTGTTTCGGGGTATCGCCCCTCATCAGTGTGGAGTAGGATTCTGGCTAGGTGGGAGCAATGCCTAGTCTCCCCGAGATCAGTGAATGTTTTGTCTTGTTGAATATTTCCCAGGGGGCAATGCACCTAGGATTTCACTGTGTTGAGCGCCCTCGTTGGCTGCCGACAGTGTTTTCTCCGGCTGGTCTCCCCGAGATCAGTGATTGTTTTGTCTTAAGGAGATCCAGTTACTCCCAAAATACTTAGAAAGAAATATAAATATAAATGAATAATGCATTAAAGCTATTTCAGATGAACATATTATGGGCTCCATTCCTGGCCCAACCCCAGATGCTAATCCCAGCACCTGCATTGGGCATCGAAATATAGGGGCAATGATGCTCCCTAGTTGACTTTAATGCTCTGTATTGGGTGGGATTGGATTTGCTTAAATCTTTTTGTTCTCTGGTTTACAGCACAGTCCTTGCAAAATCCGGATTATTGTCAAGTATGTATATACGAATGAAGTGCAATACCCAACACAGCCTTTCTAGTATGTGTGGTGTCCGTTTCCACACGAACCAGAGACATGGACACACGTATACCCATTAAATTGAATAGGTTTGCACACACGTCCGTGTTTTCACACTGACCATGTGTCCGTGTACAGCACAAGCGTGTCCATGTGCTCCACACACGGAGACACGTTCGTGTTCTGCCAGCAGCACGGGTGTCACACATACCGCACACTGATGTGATCTGTGTGACATCAGTGTACTGGAGAAAACACAAGTCCCTTAAAAAAAAAAAAATCTCCCACGCTGCTGTTGCTTCTGGGGCCGCTCATTATGCTCATGAATATTCACTGTACTGACCCGGAAGTAACAGCAGTGCTAGAGACAGGTAAGTATACAAGTTCATGCTGTTTGTGTGCTATCCGAATGTCACACGGAGAACATACACACAGACAAATATACTGACCTGCCCCACGGACCATTACACAAGTGTGTTAAATGCACGGACGTGTGAAAGAGGCCTCAAGGATAGGTAGGATGCTGTTCCTGGGGAAGTAATGCAGATGTCTTGACAAAAAACTTGGCAAAACATGAACAATGAGCTTGGTTGTACTCAGACCCTCACTGATTTCAATATTGTTTGTCTTGCTGGTATTTTAAATCAAAGCTATAAGCATAGCCAGTAAGTAGAGCCTGCAAGGAGGTACCAGCATTAATAAACTTTTTTAGGGTTAACATGACCCTTTAAAACACTTCTTTAAAATACTGCACAACACATGGACTTGTCAAGTAGGGGTCACAATGTGATTGTGGAATAGTGAGCGACAAGGAACTCCTATGCTGTCCCTCACACTAGGGGTCCCTAAACTATCCCTAACCTCTGTATTACCCCTGAAGGTGGAAATGCCAGAGTCCCGTGCCGTACTATACTCCTGAGTAAAGCTCATCTGTTCCCCTCTATCCCCAGTGAAGAAGGGGCAGGAGTGTGATGGAAACACAGATGAGACAGACAGGTATAACAGAAACTCAGTCACACTGCAAACTCTCCAGAATAAACAGTAAAAAAACTACAGGGAAAAGCAAGAGAAGTTAATCAGCAACAAAAGGACAACGAGGGTTAACACCACAATCACACACAACAATAATATCACAACCACCATTAAGACTGGATAAATCCACCTCTCCAGGCCAGGTATAGTCAAGCTATAGCTGGCACTAATGGAAGTGTCCAGCCAGCATAAATAGGAGGGGAGCGAATGTGACTGGCTCTCACGCAGCATGTGACCAAAGAGACTAACAAACAGCCCATCAGAGAATAACTATTGCTAGCCTGCCCATGAATCACAGGTTTGTGAGTCAACACCCAAGTCACCCTGCGCTGATCATAGATATCAGGGAAGTTAGCAGGCGGAGTGCAAACAAACCGGTTAGCCCATTTTTTTCACACATTTCTTTTTTTTTTTACCTATGTCTTGATCGACCCTCATAGTCCTAGACTCTCTCCTTTTATTGCGTATCCTTCCGTTATATTTCACATTCTCTTTAGATCCACTTTTGGAAGAAAAAAAAAAAGTGCAAAATCTTCCCTGATCTTCGATAGACACCGCTCTAAAATAGAGAATTTCAAAATTTCAATCATTTTACATTTCGGCAATGATAATACACTGTCTGCTGTATTTCCATCGCTATTGTGCTTCCTGCCGTGCAGAATGTTACCTGTTTCTTCTGCTTTGAAAATATGATGTGCTGCATTTACGGCGGAGTCCCTTAGGAGGCGATGGCGCTGGGGTGCGCAGTGGTGCCTGCAGTCATCGCTTTTCCTTTACTTGTAGTTTATGCTTATTCTCCCAGTGCATTTCTAGTAGCTCCTGGTTATTATTTACAGTTTGATCTGTACTTTCTGCAAGGTATACACAGCTTTGCTTGTAGGTTCTGATACGTATTTAGGGCTTTCTGTGTAATCTTTGCTGGGAGTGCAGGGCTTTGCCTGGAGAGCTTCTTAAATCTACAGAGCGGTGACTGACACCTCGGAACTTGTTTCTAGTCTTCTTTAGAGGAAATGTCTCGGGGTGCTAGATACTACCGTGTTTCCCCGAAAGTAGGACCCCCCCGAAAGTAAGGCAGGGTGGGGGTTTCGGGGGGGTCCGCCAATGTAGGGCACCCCCCGATTGTAAGGCAGGGTAGCGGGGGGGCCGGGGAATGTAAGGCCGCCTATGGGTGGTGGTCGCGGCGTAATGTAAGGCCGCATATGGGTGGGGGTCCCTGGGGAAAGTACAGGAACTTACCGCTGCCGCTGTTCCCTCGCTCCATCCAGGCCTTCTCCAGTCTCGTGCCACCCGTGGTCCGCCTCCGGTGAATGGCCCCCGCAAGGCTCCCTGCTGGCCATCAGCTCGAGCTGTGATTGGGCAGTCAGCCGGCTCGCAGCTGATTGGCCCTCAGCTCGAGCTGCGATTGGCCAGTCAGCCGGCTCGCAGCTGATTGGCCCTCAGCTCGAGCTGCGATTGGCCAGTCAGCCGGCTCGCAGCTGATTGGCCCTCAGCTCGAGCTGCGATTGGCCAGTCAGCCAGCTCGCAGCTGATTGGCCGAAATCAGCCGCGACGTCACCGCCTGCAGGCTCGCTCCGATTTCGATAAGTTCCGAAACTCGTGTGTGTGTGTGTGTGTGTACGTACGGTATGTGTATGGGTGCCGTATGGGGCTGTATGTGTCAGTGTGTGTGTGTGTACGGTACCGGTACGATATGTGTGTGGGTGCCGTGTGGGGCTGTACCGGTACCGTATGTGTCAGTGTGTGTGGTGGCAGAGTGGGGGGCAGAACCACTGTATGGGGAGGCTGCAGGGGGGAGGAAGGGGTGGATGCCGGATCTCAAACAATGGGGAGGCTGGAGGGGGGAGGAAGGGGTGGATGCCGGATCTCAAACAATGGGGAGGCTGCAGGGGGGAGGATTGTCATTTTTTTTCCAATGTAAGGCCTCCCCCGAAAGTAAGGCAGGGTGGGACTTTTGGGGGTTAAATTAATGTAAGACAGGGCCTTACTTTCGGGGAAACACGGTATCTCTAATAGATGTGCACTAGTATTTGCCATTTATAAATGATGTGCAGTTATTGCAGCCTAAAAGTCTGGATCTCTCCTGATTTGCATTCTCAGTAACTTACCATCCATTCTTCATCAGCATTTTGCCAGCACTATAGTTGCTGGAGCTTTCTTTCCCTCACATCACGTCCCAGCATGCATTGTTGATGGCATTTTGATCATGTTTAAGGGGTGGACTTATAGGGCCAGGGGAGGGAATGGGGGGGGCTGTATATATATATATATATATATATATATATATATATATATATATATATATATATATATGTCCAGGGAGAGAGGGGGAGCATCACTTTGGCGTGAGGCACCTATAGAGAAAGGTCCCGCCCTATGTTAATCTGTGTCAGGGGAAGATGGGGGAGTTGAGTTTAATTTAACTTCTTATAGTGTGTTAGGGTCATTTCAGCGAGCGGTGGCGAGGGGGGTTCTCGAAGTTGGTAGAAATGTCGGGAGGGGGGTGGTACATCGGATAGATGGGGGACCACCCCCCTTGTTTATTCTGGTATGGTAATTGCCTGGCGGACTTGGGGGGCTCTACAGGGGTGGGGTCTCCTGAGAGTAAGTTAGGGATACGGTTTTCCGGCACAAGGTGGTGCCCCCGAGCTTGTGGTCGCAGCTGGGGAAAAATATGCCGGATGGTTTTGGTAACATACTTGGTGTCCGCCAGGTTTTTGGGGCTCCAAGAACCGCCCTTGCATTGGTATAAATGGTTATTTATGGTTATTTATGTGTTATGATTTTTGTTAATAAACCGGGCCGATTTGGCCAATTTATCCAAATAATGGTGTTGTGTGTTTATTAGTGGGTGGGATAAATTGGTTATGGTTCGGTATTGAGCCAATGGTGGGGGGAAGCCTCTGCAGTAGGGCAGTCAAGACTTTGACCCAATCGCCACGCATTATACTTGATAGCAGGGAGTGGATTGCAAGTAAGGGCTCTTTTAGACGTCTATAAAAATCGGTCCACGGACGGACCACAATTTATGGACCTGCCAAACTGAATGTTTTGCCGGCGCTCCGCAGATTCAAGTTCTCTCTGCACATCTATTCTAATAGCAGCCATCGGCCAATCAGAGGCAAGCAGCAGAGGTCATACGTGGCAGATGCTTGCCTCTCATTGGCCGGCAGCTGCCATTGAGTTGTGCAGAGAGAGTTTAACTCTGCACAGCATTGGCAAAACGTTTATCTGAAATAAAGCGCTGAGTGCTGCGGCCCCTGCACCGGCCGCGATCATTACCGGGTTCATGTGCCTGCGGGTTGCAAGAAACAGCCTGAGGGTCCACATGCGGCCCGCAGGCCACGTGTTTGAGACCTCTGCCTTAGACAGATGTGAGGCTCCTAGTAGCAGGCCCTTTAGATTGATTTTTCAAGGGTTAAAATACAACAATTTATATATAGTGTGGTTTATCTATTATATTTTTTACCTAAAGTGGTTATCTATTTAGAACAATATCAATCAAATTAGACTAAAATGTCAGCGACTATAAAGAATACTTGAATTTGTGGCACTTAAAGTCAAGTAGCTCCTGTAAGAGTGATGTGTTCAGGCAGGAGAGTGATATGTGAAAGGCAAATTCTCTTTTAAAGGGAACTTGTCACCATGAAAATGCATTCAGTTCTGCAGGCATCATGATATAGAGCAGGGGGAGCAGAGCAGATTGATATATAGTTTTGTGAGAAAACATTCAGTATAACCTGAGATTTCATCTTTTAAACTTCGGCAACTTTCTGGGATTTTCAGTCCAGTGGGCGGTCCTATCGGTGATTGTATAAGTGTGCATAGAGCAATCACCAATAGGACCGCCCACTGGACCAATACTCCCAGAAAGTGCAGACGTTTAAATGATTAAAACAAAATTTATACTGAATCTTCACTCACAAAACTATATATCAATCTACTCAGCTCCCCCTGCTCTATATCATGATGCCTGCAGATTAGATTACATTTTTGTGGTGATGGGTTCACTTTAAAGAGGTTGTCCACTACTAGAACATTGATGGTTTATCCTTAGGATAGGTCATCAATGTCTGATTAGCTGTGGTCCGACACCCCGCACCCCCGCTGATCAGCTGTTCTTGGTCACAGCGGCAGCAGGAAATGCTCCGTCCCGGAGCTGCTAAGTCTTCTGATAGCGGTCACAGCTGGGTACTGCACATCCACCTGCTACTGATTTTAATAGGAGGTGGATATACAGTACCCGTCCAGTATTAGAGGACAGGATAGCTGGGAAACTGAGCATTTGTGGCTGCCTGTTGCCACCGCCGGCACAGAGATCAGCTAATCGGTAGGGGATGATGGGTGTTGGACCCCAGCCAATGAGACATTGATGACATATCCTAAGGGGTACTTTGCACACTACGACATCGCAAGCCGATGCTTGCGATGCCAAGCGTGATAGTCCCCACCCCCGTCGCAGCTGCTATCTCTTGTGATAGCTGCCGTAGCGAACATTATCGCTACGGCAGCTTCACACGCACTTACCTGCCCTGCGACGGCGCTCTGACCGGCGACCCACCTCCTTCCTAAGGGGGCGGGTCGTGCGGCATCACAGCGACGTCACACAGCAGTCGGCCAATAGAAGCGGAGGGGAGGAGATGAGCGGGACGTAAACATCCCGCCCACCTCCTTCCTTCCTCATTGCAGCCGGGACGCAGGTAGGAGATGTTCCTCGCTCCTGCGACTTCACACATAGCGATGTGTGTTGCCGCAGGAACGAGGAACAACATCGTAACATCGGTCCTTCCGAAATTATGGAAATGACCGAAGCTACACCGATGATACGATTTCAACGCTTTTGCGCTCGTTAATCGTATCAAAAACGATTTACACACTACGATATTGACAGCGACGCTGGATGTGCGTCACTTTCGATTTGACCCCACCAACATCGCAGCTGCGATGTCGTAGTGTGCAAAGTACCCCCCTAAGGGTGGTGTCAAACACAGCGACCACGACAACGACGTCGCTGCTACGTCACCATTTTCTGTGATGTTGCAGCGACGTCCCGTCGCTGTCCCTGTGTGTGACATCCAGCAACGACCTGGCCCCTGCTGTGAGGTCGCCGGTCGTTGCTGAATGTGCAGCTTCATTTTTTGGTCGTCGTTCTCCCGCTGTGACCCACACATCGCTGTGTGTGACAGCGAGAGAGCGACGAAATGAAGCGAACAGGGAGCAAGAGCCGGCATCTGGCAGCTGCGGTAAGCTGTAACCACGGTAAACATCGGGTAACCAAGGAAAGACCTTTCCCTGGTTACCCGATATTTACCTTCGTTACCAGCTTCCGCCCTCGCTGCCAATGCCTGCTGCTTGCACATGTAGCTGCAGTACACATCGGGTAATTACCCCGATGTGTACTGTAGCTAGGAGTGCAGAGAGCCAGCGCTAAGCAGTGTGCGCGGCTCCCTGGTCTCTGCACATGTAGCTGCAGTACACATCGGGTAATTAACCCAATCTGTACTGTAGCTAGGAGTGCAAGGAGCCAGCGCTAAGCGGTGTGCGCGGCTCCCTGCTCTCTGCACATGTAGTTGCAGTACACATCGGGTAATTAACCCGATGTGTACTGTAGCAAGGAGAGCAGGGAGCCAGCGCTAAGCAGTGTGCGCGGCTCCCTGGTCTCTGCACATGTAGCTGCAGTACACATCGGGTAATTAACCCGATGTGTACTGTAGCAAGGAGAGCAGGGACCCAGCGCTAAGCAGTGTGCGCGGCTCCCTGCACATGTAGCACAGCGACGCTTGTCGTTATGATCGCTGATGCGTCTGCTGTGTTTGACAGCTAAGCAGCGATCATAACAGCGACTTACAAGGTCGCTGTTGCGTCACAGAAAATGGTGACGTAACAGCGACGTCGTTGTCGCTGTCGCTATGTGTGAACCCAGCTTTAGGATAGGCCTTCAATGTAAATGTAGTGGACAACCCCTTTAAGTTCACTTTTCTATTGTTTTGGACTCCTCCACTAAAAATACTCTGTGATGACAAGAGCATAAATGCTGGTTCTAATGAATACATGTGAAATCAGTGTTTCTCATGCATAGACCGCATACTTTATACAATCTAAGGAGCTATTCACACATTTGTGTTTTTTTGCAGACCGTGTGTGTGCAAACAAAATCATGGAGGCATGTTATGGATCAAAATTACTCATAGAAGTCCATGAATGTCGTCAGTGTACAGTCCGTGTGAAGTCTATGGTTACCATTGCAATGTATAGGAGCTTTGCAATTTATTTATTGACTTTTTTTTACGTGAAAATCACCAATAAAACACTAATGCTAAAAACTGACAGTCTGAGCAAAGACAGATGAAAATTTGACCATTTTTTGCCTATGAGAAAAATCACTGCCTTCTGAAAGAGCCTTAAAGGGGTTAGCTTTTACATTAAAAAAGAACAATAAAAAAATGCCTTGAAAACTATGATAATCCCTGCGGTGCATAGAAAAAAGGCTGGTCACAGATGCTTCATCTAAAAAATGGCCCCATTAGTATTACGATGGAAAGGTGGCGGCGGTCATGTGATTTTTTTTTTTCCCATAAAACCAGTTCTTTGCCTGTCCCCACTTGTAAACTTGTGGCTTGTAAGAGTATCACCGTTGCTTCCTCTTATAAATGCCGATTTGCATTACTAGGGTATATATATACTAATATATATATATTTTATATATATATATATATATATATATATATATATATATAAGCGTTGATGAAAAAAGAAAAGGAGGGTGATTGTTACGGATTTACTAGTGGGCCTAATCTATCAAAATGGTCTAATGTACACATTGGCTTTGTTGCCTATAGCAACCACTCACCGCTTAGCTTTCATTTCTTCAACCAGTCTGGTAAGATTAAAGCTGTGCTGTGATTGGTTGCTTTGGGCAGGAAAGAAGATTTTTCTTTTAGATACTTTTACATAGTTACATAGGTTGAAAAAAGCCCCCGGTCCATCTAGCTCAACCTCCCTCCACCAGTTCTACATTTCGTCATTAAGTCATATATATAACCCACAATGTTTTGTGTACTGAGGAAATCATCCAGCCCTTTTTTTAAAATCTGTTATAGTATCTGCCATTACTACCTCTTGTGGTCGGTAATAGAAGAAGCCGTGGAAAAATAAAGCGCAATAGGGTCTTACCCTTGTATGTAGGGGTATAGGATGGGGGAGCAATACTACTCACCAACTGTGGTTGTGAGAGTCACAACCACTGTAATCGCACGTAAAATTTGACCACGGCAGCAGCAACCCAAAGCGGCAGTTAACAGAGAGAGGTAGAGATTTGATGTATGCTTGTATCTGATGGTCCTGAGGAAGGGAGCAGGGCTCCTGAAACGCGTAGACCGATGCAACAATAAAGCTTCATTGATCTGATCCTTTGGCTGGTGATCATTGGCGCGGCTTTGAAGAACCCGGTTTCTACCTCTCTCTGTTATCTACCTGTTGTGGTCGGCACTCCACAATCTGACTGCTCTAACTGTAAAGAACCCTTTCCTATTTAGCTGCCGGAATTGTCTTTCTTCCACTCACAGTGAGTGCCCCCTGGTCCTTAGTACTGTCTTTGGCAGGAATAAGTCATGTGCCAATCCTTTATATTGACCACACATGTATTTATACATATAAATGAGATCTCCTCTGAGACGTCTTTTTTCTAAGCTAAACATATCTAACTTTTTCCTCCTCTCATCAAATGTGAGACCTTCCATTCCTTGTAGTAGTCTAGTTATCCGCCTTTAAACCAACTCTAACGTCCGAAAATCCTGTTTAAAATGTGGAGCCCAAAACTGGATCCCATATTCCAGATGTGGCCTTACAAGTGATTTATAGAGGGGTAACAATACGTTGGGATCACGGGATCTAATCTCTCTTTTTATACACCCTAAAATCTTGTTTGCTTTAGCAGCTGCTGCCTGACATTGAGTGCTGCTGCTCAACTTATTTGCAACCAGAATCCCCAAGTCCGTCTCCTGTTCTGTAGTCCCCAGTTTACTTTCATTTAATGTATACTCAGCTATAGGATTACTCCGTCCTAGGTGCATTACATTACATTTATCAACATTAAATTTAATTTGCCAAGTGTCTGCCTATTCAGACATTTTATCCAGATCGCTTTGTAATATTGTACTATCAAGGTCAGTTTTTAATATCCTACATGGTTTGGTGTCACCAGAAAAGACTGACACTCTACTATCAATCCCATCCACAAGGTCATTAATCAGGTCATTATAGACCCTAAAATCTTGTTGGCTTTAGCAGCTGCTGCTTGACATTGAGTGCTGCTGCTCAGCTTAGTTATAACCAGAATACCCAAGTCCTTCTCCTGTTCTGTAGCCCCGAGTTTACTTCCATTTAATATATATGCAGCTATAGGATTACTCCGTCCTAGGTGCATTACTTTACATTTATCAACATTAAATCTCATTTGCCAAGTATCTGCCCATTCTGACATCTTATCCAGATTGTTTTGTAAAATTGTACTATCAAGGTCAGTTTTTAATATCCTACATAGTTTGGTGTCATCAGCAAAGACTGGCACTTTACTATCAATCCCATCCACAAGGTCATTAATCAGGTCATTATAGACCCTAAAATCTTGTTGGCTTTAGCAGCTGCTGCTTGACATTGAGTGCTGCTGCTCAGCTTAGTTGTAACCAGAATCCCCAAGTCCTTCTCCTGTTCTGTAGCTCTAAGTTTACTTCCATTTAATGTATACGCAGCTATAGGATTACTCCATCCGAGGTGCATTAGTTTTATTTATCAACATTAAATCTCATTTGCCAAGTGTCTGCCTATTCAGACATCTTATCCAGATTGTTTTGTAATATTGTACTATCAAGGTCAGTTTTTAATATCCTACATAGTTTGGTGTCATCAGCAAACACTGACACTCAAGGTCATTAATCAAGGTAATAATGGAACGGATTTTGATAAATCCGTTCCATTATCTACAACATGTAAAACAGCTCGAGAACTTATCTTCATCTAAATGCAGAGTGCCACCCCCCGATCAAGTTCTCCTTATTTTCGACTTATCTCAATTCATTAATTTATCATCAAAACAGGTTAAATGAAAGTCTATCAGGCTGAACTGTGATCCTGCAGAAAGAGGCAGCCAAGTGTAATAGAATATTGTTTATTAAAGATTGGGAGTAATTAATGGCGGAGCTCCATTCCATTTATGAGAATGAAACAGGAAATAAAAAGGCTTTTTATCTTCGTTTTTCGAGCAGCTGTTGTTTTCAGCCTGCCTGTATATTCCGATTTATCACACTTTGAGCCGCCAGCTCTGTTAACACATTAATGTCATTAGCGCAGTCTTGTGTCCTACGTGTTCACCATTCGGAGAGGACTCCTCCTAAATGCATTTTCATTTTTAGAGTATTTAAGGCAAATCATCCTTTTTATCAATGCTGTGTTGTTGGCTATAGCATTCCCTACACATTAGATCACTTTCGGCTGAACGATCTTTACGGTCGACCCCCTCCATAGACTCCTCCGGCAGAGGCTCATCTCTGCGTGGTACAAAATGGATTTTTAAAAAGTTTCGAGAACTTTGAAAGATACTTTGCACCATGAAGTCTTGTGATCAAAATTGGATATTCATACACTGTACTGAATCAAATTCCTACCAAATTGATATGCCAAATTTCATTGTGTAAGTGATTTATTAATTCTCCTTAATATTTTTCATTCTGTATTTTAATAATCTGAAAATCAATAAAAATCTATTGTTCAAAAAAAAAAAAAATTGGATGTTCATGAAGTGAAGCTAATTTATTTTATTTTTTTCGGATATTTTTTTAAAATATATCTGTAGAAGGTCAGAATACATCATTATGGAGCACATTAAAGGAGTGCTTTCATCACTCAAATAAGCCTTCACTTTATGATTGTAGGGATCCGAATTGTGTGATCTGAAAATAAAGGGTCCGCCAAGAGAATTTAGTGCTGGTTACAAGCTCCCCACCTCCCCCTGCACAGCACCGTTGTCACAGGTGTGTCACAGGTGACAGTCATGTGGTGTCTGGCAATAGAAGGTCACAGTGTTTGGCTGTGCAGAATGCTCCCTGACTTTCTATTGTTCCTGCTGTCATTATTCATTGGTATAGGTAGCTTTCCTGCTGTATTTTCATCTCTCTCCCTTTTTAGACCCAGCAGGAGCTCGCCTTCCACCCAGCTGCTGATCATCAGTATTCTCTTGGTGCTTCAATACTCCTTTGTTCCCTGGACTGGTGCTGATGGTATTATTCAGCTCATTCCAGCTCTAGTTGCAAGCAGGTGGCTTACTCTCATCTGTAGCATAATTGCTGAGGCTTTGCTGAACTTCAGCCTGAGTAATGTGTGGATAAGTAGTTCATGCTTTTTCCCCATGTGTCCCCATCTTCCTTTTGCGTTTAGTGGGGTTGACTAAGAACTCATCGCACCCATTCCCTATTTAGGGTCAGGTATCCGGCTCGGCGCATAGGTGCAGAACCTATCTAGGGTGGTGAGGAACCCGCTAGAACTTTGGTCAGGGGTCACCATTTCCCCCTTCCCTAGATACAGGAGTTTACTTCCCTTACCTTTCAACATTCGCGCTTGGTACTTCCCCGTACCTAGCATGACACCCGTTCAGACCACCCTCTGTGCAATAAATAGCAGCAGCTCTTCTTTTGACCTGCTAAAGATTAAAGGGGTTTTCCAATTTTAGAAAAGTGGGTCGCAAATGTTTTCTGGTATTTAAAATAACAAAAGCCAGACAGTACTCGCCCTCCCTCATGCAGTGTTGACTCCCTGCCCCTGCACCAGGCGCTATGTTTTGGCTGCAGCAGTCACATCATGACTACAGCATGCATCACCCCTGCAGCCAATCATAGCGCTCAGCATCTGATTCCATCTACAATGACAGAGCCACCGAGTTAAGTGATTGGCTGCAGTGGTGATATACACTGTAATCGTAACTTCACGGTTGCAGCCAAAACTCATAGACTGGAGCAGCAGCAACAGAGGAAGGCTGAGTACTGTTTTGTTTTACATGCCCACAAACATTTGCGGACCACTTTCCTAAAGGGGGTGTTACATGCAGCGATATCGCTTGTGATATCGCTGGTGAAAGCACCCGCCCCCGTCGCTTGTGCGTCATGGGCAAAATCGCTGCCCGTGGTGCACAAAATCGTTCGGAGCCATCACATGTACTTACCTGCCTAGCGATGTCGCTGTTGCCGGCAAACTGCCTCCTTTCTAAGGTGGCGGTTCGTGCGGCGTCACTAAGCGGCCGCCCAATAGAAGCGGAGGGGCGGAGATGAGCGGGACGTAACATCCCGCCCACCTCCTTCCTTCCTCATTGCCGGCAGTCGCAGGTAAGCTGTGTTCGTCGTTCCTGAGGTGTCACACGTAGCGATGTGTGCTGCCTCGGGAACGACGAACCACCTGCGTGCTCAACAATCAACGATTTATTGAAAAGGAACGACGCGTCAACGATGGACGATTTGGTGAGTATTTTCCATCGTTAACGGTCGCTCTCCTTGCTCTCACACGCAACGACATTGATAAAGATGCCGGATGTGCATGACGGAATCCGTGACCCCGGCGATATATCATTAGATCCGTCGTTGCGTGTAACGGGGCCTTAAGAGTGAAAACCCCCTTTATGTGTGCGTGTCATTTCAGGTATCTTTCCACAATAAGATGATGTTTTTTGCACATGAGGATTATAACTATTTCTGGCCCTGATATGATTTGTATCCTGCATTTCTCCCCAGTTTTCCCCTCTGCAGGCTATAATTTCCATTGTATCAGAACTAATGTCTGTAGACCTGCTGTTATATTGTCAATTCATCCATTCTCTGTACACACAGATAAGAGGGCTTTTCTGCTTTCCTGTCTCACAAGTTTAGGAGAAGAATCAGCAGCATGGAGGACATTATACAGCAGTATCTCTTCACTCCAATGCACTCTGCTTCTTCCTCTACCTCCGCTCTCCATCAGTAAAGAGGATGGGCGAGGCGGTCTTCTGTTCCTACCCCTGAAGACACCAAACACGCTTATACGTCATGTGTGGATTGTGTCATGCGTCTTTGTATAAAATGTATTATGTGAGCTGTAATGTGTTGTAATAGGTATAATGTAAGGTGTGTGTTCACATAGTACAAGATGCATAGGAATGTTATGTAGAATGTTGGTGTGACGCCCCTGGACTAGTCAGGTCGTCACAAGGTACTGCACGCTCTTTAGTGCAGGACTCAACCCCCCCCCATGGTTCTGGGTTCCCAACCTATAGCACTGCCTCCATCAGCATCCAAAAATCTCAATCACACCACACCCTGCCAGACACACCAGTGGGCTGCTGAGCTGGAATAGGGCCGCCAACCTAGGGGTCAAGCAGACTGGTGGGAGGTGATAGAGAGTAGTCGGCTCCAGGGGAGCAAAGTGAGAGGAAGGGAAGTAGTAGCTCTCAAAGGGAGAGGAAACTGGGGGTTGGAGCTCCCAGAGAAGCTGAGTAAAAGGTTGGGTTGCAGACGGTGGTCTGTACCCGGAGTCGGAGACCCGGTCGCGGGATATTGGGACTGGGTGCCTGGACCTAGTCTTGGAGGACGGTCAGTAGCTCGAGTTCAATAGCCGGTCCGGGACTGAAAGCACGGCGGGGTACTGGATCCTAGGTCGGGGAGTAGCTTCAAGCAACCCAGCAATTAACCTGCGGAAGATAGTGAATTTATGGACTGTCCCCATGAAGCTCAGAGATCAGGGGCACTACCACAAAGAGGGGGATAGGGATTTCCAACCCAAGCAGCCCACTGAAATCCCAAGCGTGAGCCCTTGAGAGCACAGCTCCTCTACCAATAGTAGGGAGCGAGGCCCGGACAGCTTTATGCCTATGAGCCAATTGAACACTTCTAAATTTATGCATGGAGGCAAGCTCCAGACCATCAGGCAGTACTGTAGGGGACGGATACCCGGACGGGCTCCCCTCAAGTAGGCAGCAGCACCCAGAAACTTGGTTTACCTTGTTGTCAGAGTCTGCTTTTCATCACCAATGCTGTCTGAGTGAGTACATAGTCATCCCCTGCCACCACCTAGCCCTGTGCTCCCCTGCACCCCGCAATCCAGAGTCCCGGAGCCTCCCCTACCCGTGGAGGGAACGTCATCTGGCTGCCCCACTCCATCTCCCCTGGGTACTCCCATCGGCAGCGGCGGTACTCCCCTTACCGCAAACCATGGGTGGTGTCACGAACTATTATCCCCTGTAAATAGTCCCCCTTTACCTTTGAGTTGCCGCAAGCCCCCGGGTCTGGAGACCCTCGAGTCACAGCGGCAGCAGATCCCGGATCCGAGCGGTTCAACCGCTGCAGGGGCAGCACATTGGTAGATAGGAAGTTCTCTCCAGCAACAAGATGATTGCAGGGGCAGAAATAGTTAAGTTTGGGACTAGCCCAGAATGGGTGGAGTTATTTCTTAGGGCAAGAGACTGGTTTCTATTTCTAAGCTTAGATACTTGGGACTAGTACGGACGTGCAAGTCGTCTAGTGCCAAAAGGCTACAGCTAGTGCTAGTGGGTAATTTGTGGCAACCCCAAAACAGAGCATTGACTGTGAGATAAAGAGAACCCACCTAAAGACTAGTTTTGAACAATGCTCAGAGAGCTGGAGAACAGACTGTCAGCCAGGCCTCTTAACCTTACAGGTATGGGGTTACTATCAAGGGACAGAGAACAACCTCCCTGCATGGAACCTTCATTAGTGACTGCGAGCAAGAAGCTCTTCCGTGGAGTTATGGCATGCCCCCTACCCCCATCTCTGCAGGAGAAGTTAGCCATTTCAGCTCAATGCGCGCCCACATCCAGCTGAATCAGGTGCTGGGGGTCAGTGGGCCCCTGCACCCCTGGGCCCGGTCACGATCCCTGCGATCAAGATGGTTACGCCCCTGGCCCTTCATTGTGAAGTGTCTGAGGGTGTGCGGCTTGATCCTTGCCAGAGCATGCTGTCCCCTTGAGGTTCCTCCTGTGAAAGAGATTAAGAAGAAAAACAGTTGTGTGCAAAGGTGACAGTCAGAGACAATTACTGTGTATCTAAAGTTAATTAACGAAACCGTGCCTAAGTTATCGCACGTGTAAAGTTGTATTGAGAGAACTCTGCAAGTTGTTCTGTAAAAGACAGTTGTTTTTGGCCAAGATGTATTTTTAGCAGTTTTTCAGAGAAAATGGTAAGTTTCGGAGGAAGGAGAAGTGGCTCATAAGTGTGGAAAGAAACCGATTTCTCTGTTAATCTGTATTACAAAGTTTCTTAGGTTTGCTTTACTGATTTATGCAGTTTGTTGAAACGACCATGACCATTTAAGTATGTTCTGATCATCTGGAGTTTTGCCTCCTCTTATAAAATCGAGGAAATCAGGTAATTGGAATCGGCGGGAACTGAATGAGTAATCTAAATTCCGTAAATAAGTCTGTTTCTGTTTGAATTATGCAAATTACACTTGGAAAGTTATTCACTGCAATATACCAATTAAGAACTGATATTTCAAGACGTATTCAACTTCTATGTAAGCTGATGACAAGTCTCTGCAAAATACGCATTCAACAGCACGCTACACGACATAATCTAAGAATATATCAGTTTAATACGGTGAGCCGTGCCAGAATCAGGTTTACTCAATGGACAAATGATTAATGATTCTCCTTTTATTCGTCTGGATAGAAGAAATGTAAAACCGGCTGGAAGATATATTATTAAAGTAAGAGTTTGCTTAAAGGAACACTCCGGGCAAAATAAATCGTGATATGTGTAGCACACCAGACAAAGATGTTGTTACATAATGCAAAAATTTACAAAAAGGTTCTGCTACTCAGGACTTAAACTAAGCTTAAAGGGAACCTGTCAGGTCCAATATGCACCCAAAACCACAAGCAGTTCTGGGTGCATATTTCTAATCCACTGTCTCTATATCTAGTAGCATAGATAAAGAGATCTATAGGAAAAGTATTTCTAAAGATCCTTTATGATATGCTAATGAGCGCAGGGACTAGTCCCAAGGGCATTACTTCCCCTGACTAGTCCGCCCTCTTAGCATGTTAGCACACACACAGGGGTGTGCTAATATGCTATTCATTGCTCTGCATCATCAGTGGTGATGTGTATACCTGTGTCTGTTGTTGCCACCTCTCAGTGCGCATGATCAGAAGTCACCACACTTCCGGTCATGCGCACTGGGAAGCCAGCTGTACATGTCCTGGCTTCAGAGAGGTCTAGTGTCCATGACCTGAAGTGTCGGGGACTTTTGATCATGTGCACTGAGCCTAAATCCAGCATCTGATGCGGTGACAATGGACACAGGTACACGCATCACCGCCGATGGTGCTGAGCAATGGGCATTCAATAGCATGTTAGCACACCCACAGGGGCATGCTAAGAGGGCAGACTAGTCGGGGGATATAACGCCCTTGTGACTAGTCCCCTCGCTCATTAGCATATCATAAAGGATCTTTAGAAATCCTTTTTCTAAAGATCTCTTTATCTATGTTACTAGATACAGGAGCAGTTAGGCAGGGATTATCAATATACACCCAGAACTGCTCATGGATGCAGATAAAAATTAGGGTCCCTCATAAGGTTTATGACTAGGGATGATCGAATACCTCAAATAATCGGCTTCACAAATATCCTATGAATGGGTCGCCACTATGTGTGAATATTCGATGCCCAATGTAAGTCTATGGGAAGCTCGAATAGTTCCGAATAGTTGTTATTCGGGTTTCCCAAAGACTTCCATTGCGCATCGAATATTCACGAATAGTCGAACAGTAGCGCCCTATTTAGCAAATATTCGAGAAGCCGAATATTTGAGGCATTTGATCATCCCTATTTATGACACGAGATGGAGGGGTCTGGTTTTTATTTCCCTAACCATTTCCATTATTTGGAGATCAATTCCATAACTCTTTATTTTCAAACATCGCAGTTCCTCCTGAGAGTAGAGATCTATACTGGGTATTCCCAAGCAATAGCTTTATCTAGTCTGAGCATTCATGTTCCTGGAATAGAGAAAGTGGAAGAAGCCACTGCCAGATGACATTAGTCCTCCCTGAGAACAAAAGGATTGAGCGTTTTGAAATCCTTCTATCCATCGCCAGATACCTCAGTACCATTTCGATGGTCGGCTGGTTGCCTCCCTCAAAATTGGTGGACTTGGCCAACAATATAAAAGCTTATTGGCATCTTAAGTATTTTTAGAAGATTTGTATGTTCATAGACTTTTTGGGAAAAATTCCCCAAAATCTTTAAAATTATCCTACGCCATATGACTTTCTTTCTGGGGCCAAGGCTGCAAAGATAGAAGTAGATTTGTATGTTTGATAATACCATTTTATTTGCATTGGTAGAAAAAAAAAGCTCCAAAATATTCACACACCTTGGATAACTGTCGGAAGAACGTTATTTTGGCTGATGGCCATCTTGCTCAACTCCCCCGTACAATTGATTGCTCAGGTCTGATGAGCCATCAAGTTTTTTCGATGTGGAAAGCAACATAAAGGCTTCCATGTAGATGAGATAGCTGTTGGCCGAACGATTGCTTGGCCAACAGCTACCTGTTCGGAGTCCTCCACATAGGATCCTCGGATCAGCCAAGCGCTACCTTGTCCTTTATTAGAAAGCGGTTGCCGGTGGCTTATTTCCAGGAAGAACAAAACGATTACCCTTTGGAAATCCAATAGGTCAGATCCTTCTCTCCTCTCGGTAACTGTCCATGAAGAGTTGGGAGGCCCTCATACACATAGGATTATCGGCAGGAACCACTGACTTTAGTCTTATGTCTATGAGGGCGTCATTTCGCAGTGTTTCCCCATTAGATGGCTGCTGGATCCTATTGACTTTTGCAGGTTCAGATGACTTTTTTTTTTATATGTCTATAGTGGCCTTATTTTTTTTGTTTCATATAAGTACAATCCAAACCATCATCCTCCCTGGCACCACGTCCACCTAAATAAAATTCAGCAGACAATGGTTCTGAAATATACTATACCACCAAACTATCCCATGATTTGTATATCATACTCTACAAGGCAAAAAGTTTGTCAATCCAAAATCATTTTAAAGCACCACTCCAGTGTTTTGGGGGAGGGGTTTCGGCACTTGAGTGGTGGTTATAATCTAAGGTCCCTACTCTTCTACTCACCCTCAGTTTCACCTTTTTTGGCAATACTCTGGTCCTGTGGTGCCATCTTGTGGCCGAAAGTCAGAAGTTATGTAACAAGCTGTCAATGTCAGTCTATGAGAGCCAGAACGAGGCTTTCATAGACTTGTATTGATTTGTGACCTCCGGCGTGCTCCATGAAACACTGAAACAGTCAGAAAATCCCAAACTGAGAAGACCGACCAGAGAGGTGCCAAGAACAGATAACACCAGAGGGTGAGTATAAGACAGGGGGCAGAGGACTTCGGTTTAAAGCGCTACATGCAGCAGTAAAATAAAATTATAAAAAAACAACGTTAGATTGGTGCTTTAAGCAGTACTCTATGTGAGCTGGCAGCATAGAAAGAGCAATATCCGTGAATTCCCTCAATCTAATTAGCAGTCTATAAGAATAGAATACGTGTCCTCTTTCTGCATCGATTAGGGGTGACCTCTTTGTAAGATCTGTAGAAAGTTGAATGAATAAAATGTAGGTTACCCAAGATTTTGGGAGAAGCGTTCTCTTTAGATCTGCTCTTCATAGGCTTCTACAATCTTCTGCTTTTAGATATTTAAGAAAATGTAAAATTATGCAAAATATAGGGGAATTCAGGAACAGAAAATGATGTATTAATGCCGAAGCTAAATATAATTTACTATATAAAGAAGGCCTTGGCTGCCATTTTTATCTTGACTGGGAACCATACTTATAAAAATGGCCAAAATACATGCTTTTCCATCTGTAGTGCGTATTTGTAGCATGGGTTGTCTGACAAGGTATTAATATGGGGAAATCGCCAGCAGCCTCACTCACCTCTCCCGCTTGTTTCCGTCCAGCTCCTTCAGGACATGTGGCTGTGTTTCACGATGGCTGTCACTAACAGACATGACTGCACACTGACAGCACTGCTGTATATACATCACAGGAGGGGCAGGGGGCATAGACGTTACTGGAGTGGCAAACAGCTCTGGTGGTGTACTCATTACTGCGATGGGTGACATAGCGCTCTGGGGGACCCATATAGTTCTGGGGGGGGGGGCGCACAGACTGCTCTAATTCATATATACACACACACAGTACTGCTTCTTACACACACAGCTCTGACACACACACACACACTACAATGCACCCTCTACACACACACACACACACTACAATGCACCCTCTACACACACACAATGCACCCCACATCATCACACACTACAATGCACCCCCCCACACACACACTGCACCTCACATCACCTCCTACACACACACACACACACACACAATGCACCCCACATCACCTAACACACACACACACACACACACACACACACAATGCACCCCACATCACCTCACAAACACACACACAATGCACCCCACATCACCTCACAAACACACACAATGCACCCCACATCACCTCACAAACACACACAATGCACCCCACATCACCTCACAAACACACACAATGCACCCCACATCACCTCACAAACACACACAATGCACCCCACATCACCTCACACACACACACACAATGCACCCCACATCACCTCACACACACACAATGCACCCCACATCACCTCACAAACACACACACACACACAGAATACAATGCACCCCCCTATTACCCCTCCCCCCACATACAATACAATGCACCCCCCCATTAACCCTCCCCCACACACAATACAATGCACCCCTCATTACCCTTCCCCACACAGAATACAATGCACCCTCCATTACCCTTCCCCACACACACGATACAATGCACCCTCAATTACCCCTCCCCCCACACACAATACAACCCTCATCACCCCCTACACACACAAATTACACTGCCCCATCACTACACACTCCTCCCTCCCTCGGAATACAGTACTCCTCCTCTGCCTGTCACAGAGCTGTGTTCCTTCACGAATGTTCCCCGTTGTGTCCTCAGCCCCTCCTCACTCATCCCCATTATTTACACCTGTCTCTTCAGCTCCTTCATGGAGCGCTCGCTTCCTCCTGTCCCCTGTGTGGCGCCTGCAGCACTGTGATGACGTCAGCAAGGTGCTGATCTCATCACGTTGCTGCACGTCGGGGGCGGGGCCGGGTCCCGGCGCGCTGTTCAAATGTATTTACGTCTGAAAGATGCAAATACATTTGAATAGGAACGGAAAGAGGAAGCTGCGGTCATCGGCTCTGCTGCGCTCCTCTACACTGGGTGCATGCCGAGCACAGCACACAGCAGAGCCGACAGAGCACAGCGCGCTGCCTCCTGCTAGTGTGCCTGGCATGCACACAGTGTAGAGGAGCGCAGCGGGGACAGCAGATACAGCGGCGCACTACACCGTGCCCCTGCTTCTAGGGAGGTGGAGGGGGAGGGGGAGGGGGAGGGGGGGAAGCTGGGTACGGCCGCAGCACATAGCAGGGAGCATTAGCACACCTGACCCCGGAAGTACAAGCGGCCGGTGTCAATCAGCGTCCTGTGCCCGCAGTTTGTTTTTGCGTCTTAAAGACGCAGATACAAATAAATAGCGGTGCTTCAACACCCCGCGCCTCCCCCCCCCCCCCCGAAAACACAGCTGATTTATTAGACTGTCTTTACGGAGGGGGAGAGGGTGGGAAGAAAAAAAAATGCTGACAGGTGCCAAGTATGGTCGGGGCCCCCTTAGAAGCTCTTTTGGTGGGGGCCCCTGGGCTGGAGCCCCGTCTGCCCCGCCTATAATCCGGCCCTGGGTTGTCAGTACCCTGGGCAAGGCAAGTATTGTACCTCTTAGGCCTCCTTCACCTGTCTGTGTTTACGGTATGTGTGGGGGTCTATTTTCACATGTACTGGAGACACGTTCACACGTTAATAGGTTGGCTTGAAGCTATTTCCTGTCTTAGGGTCCTGTACCCCGTCGGTGCGTAGTTCCGGGAGTACTCCACCAGCAACTACTCTTCTGGGTACCAGGTTACCATTAACCTGATTCAGGATGTTGCTTCGCCTCCACCTTCACTCCTCTCCTTCTCTGTACTGTCTGACTACTCTCCACAGTCTGCCTCTCCCACCTGGTCAACTATTGGACTGGCCTGGCTCCACCTCTAGGCGGCCAATCATTGGTCAGATCCTAAGTACCATTGTATGGGGGATTGTTGGGGAAAAAAATGGGATTACCTGGGGTTTTGGTGTTACCGGCACTGGGTCTCCGGGTCCCTAGGGGGTAGGCCCTGCATCCTTGTGGGGATGCAGAACCTTGTAGCATGCTGATGGCTTCAGGGGCACTACATAAACAAACAAAAACACCCCACAACAACACCACAAACAAGGGGGACATCGGAAATATAATAACGGTGGACCCTGGCGCCAGTGAGAGGATAGAAGGGATACTTCCTGCCTTTACCTGCTGCTGTAGCCAGACCCTAAACAGCCTCCGCATCTGTAGCTGAGTAGGAACCTGGAGCCCTGAAAAAAAACCTTAAATAGTCCTGGCTAGTGAGTAAGAAGGTAAGGCTCAATAGGCCCACCGCTGCACTAGTACAACAAGAGTTAGGTGAGACAAACAGGGGAATAACATTCAGAATTGGGAGAAGACACAGATTAGATACTAGAAAAAACTTTTTGACAGTGAGGGTGATCAATGAGTGGAATAGGCTGCCACAAGAGGTGGTGAGTTCTCCTTCAATGGAAGTCTTTAAAAAGAGGTTGGACGGACATCTGTCTGGGATTATTTAGTGAATCCTGCTTTGAGCAGGGGGTTGGACCAGATGACCCAGGAGGTCCATTCCAACTCTAATATTCTATGATTCTACAGGGAGCTTTACATGCTGCGACATCGCTAACGATATATCGTCAGGGTCACATCGTTAGTGACGCACATCCGACGCTGTTAGCGACATCGCAGCGTGTGACACCAAGGAGCGACGATCAACGATCGCAAAAACGTCAAAAATCGTTGATCGTTGACACGCCGCTCCTTTTCATAATATCACTGGTGGTGCATGCCGCTGGTTGTTCGTCGTTCCTACAGCATCACACATCGCCATGTGTGACACCGCAGGAATGACGAACATCTCCTTACCTACGTCCACCGGCAATGAGGAAGGAAGAAGGTGGGCGGCATGTTCCGGCCGCTCATCTCCGCCGCTCCTCTGCTATTGGGCGGCCGCTTAGTGACGCCGCAGTGACGTCGCTATGACGCCGAACGCACCTCCCCCTTGAAGGAGGGATTGTTCGGCGGTCACAGCGACGTTGCTGAAAAGGTATGTGCGTGTGACGCTGCCGTAGCGATAATGTTCGCTACGGCAGCGATCACCAAATGTCCCACGAACGACGTGGGCGGGTGCTATTGCGCACGACATCACTAGCGATGTCGCAGCGTGTAAAGTACCCTTAAGAATGGAGAAGATAAGACTTAAGGACGAATCCTCAGCAGCTTCTTTCACCAAGGTGGCCAGAATACAAATGGTTTTGTATAATCAGCAAAGACTGCTTGGAAACCCTGCTACTTAATCACAAAAGGGGTGTGGTTACAGTCAGGCAGCTGACCTGCACTTCTGGGAAGCTGCTAGGAGCAAAACTGACATTCACTGTTTTAGCACCAAGAGAAACAAAACAACATTTAAAATGTAGAGTCCCATATGGAGATGAGAGGCTCCAGACCTAAAGCTGTCACTAGTATAGGGAGACAACTTTGACAATCACATAACAAAAAAAAATTCCCTACTCCAGATGGGACTGTCTGACCTCATGGCAATTACAGAATCAGACCCCGACCCACTGGGGGGTCTTCCGCTGGTGCCATGTAATCATTTATATCTTCGCACATTCTTCAGGTCTCCCGCCTTCTAAGCTGTGGAAGCTTTGCTGACATTTCTGCACGGTTGTATACAACACATTTCCTGGGGCGTCCATCTTAACTCTTGTAATTAATTTTGGAATAATGTATAACTTGTATAAATGGATTTATAAGCCATTCTGCTAATTATTGCTCCACAGTAAAATATCTGGATATGGCTGGAAGAGGATTAGGCATGAAGTTAATTAGGTAACAGTTTAATAGTGATCTGTGTACAATATGTCCTTGTTAGAATGATTAATAAATTGATCTAGTAATATAAACTGGGAGATATAGAATAAATATCCTAGGCATAAAAGCCATGGCAGCTGCTCTGGGACCCATCGTATTGGGGGGCCCATATGAGGCTTAGTCAGTGATGACTATGGGAGGGGCGCCCCTTTACCAGGGAGTCTCATGGTAACATCTATTGCATTATCCCTTCTGTGCAATACTTCTTTTTACATTTCTGCTGCACATTAATATATTTTTGGGGGGTGAGGAGTTATTCCAGTACTTTAACACCATGGTGTGCATTATGCCTGTATATCAAAATTTGTACAATTCCTGTGCTGTAAGATCACTGAGTACTTTGTCTTATGTCCTATCATTAGTAGGGCTGAGCGGATCCGGAGTGTAAAAGTCTGGATCCGCACGGTTTCAAAGATGCCCAGGTCCCACTGTGGGTGGGAGAGGATAGTATGCACAGCACTACTGCACACAATGGTGTCATAATGACTATCCCCTACCCTTGCAAACTTCAAACGGAACCTGAAAACCCACCTGTTCAGAAATGCCTACAATCTACAATGACCTCACTGCTTCACCACCGTGCGGAGCTGCCGCCCAATCTACACCCCACCTACTGTTTCCTCCCCATAATCCTATAGACTGTAAGCCTGCAAGGGCAGGGCCCTCTTCCCCCTGTACTAGTCTGTCTATTGTAACTTGTGTATGTATTCTGTATGTAACCCCCTTCTCATGTACAGCACCATGGAATCAATGGTGCTCTATAAATAAATAATAATAATAATAATGGATGGGAGAGGGTAGTATGCACAGCGATAATGCACATAGTGCACACAGTGATGTCACAATCACTGTGCATACTATTGTCTCCCACCCATTGTGACATCACTGTGTGCATCATCACTGTGTATACCATCCTCTCCCACCCATTGTGACATCACTGTGTGCGTTATCACTGTGCATACTATCCTCTCTCACCCACTGTGACATCACTGTGTGCGTTATCACTGTGCATACTATCCTCTCTCACCCACTGTGACATCACTGGGTGCATTATTACTGTGCAGACCATCCTCTGCTACCCAATGTGACATCACTGTGTGCGTTATCACTGTGCATACTATCCTCTCTCACCCACTGTGACATCACTGGGTGCATTATTACTGTGCAGACCATCCTCTGCTACCCAATGTGACATCACTGTGTGCATTATTATTGTGCATACCATCCTCTCCCACCCATTTGGACATCACTGTATGCATCATCACTGTGCATAGTATCCGCTGTCACCCATTGTGACACCACTGTGTGCATTATCACTGTGCAGACTATCCTCTCCCACCCATGACATCACTGTGTGCATCATCACTGTGCATACCATACTCTCCCACCCACTGTGACGCCGCTGTGTGCATTATCCTGTGCATTAAGGAGATTGAATAAAGGAGAATAGTGTTCCCCCGTGGTCCCCGCATAGCTTTCTCATGAGCCAGATCAGACACCCCCATACTTTGCACTGACGAGGGGCAAGCACCCTGTCACAAACCACCGGGGGGGTCACTCAGAAATCCCCCGCGCTGGCTACCAGTACGTCACAATCGGGGGGTAACAAGTGGGGGTCACCCCTCCTTTATACCTCCCGACCGACAGACAGAGCACGTGACGCGCTCTCTAGCGCCCCTCTTATAGTCAGGCCAATTATGGAATTGCCCGACGATAAGCAAGGAGGCCGCTATACTACTTATGCCGATTATTGAAGGGTCCCCGGCGAGAGTAAGGTATATATTCCCCCGACCTCCGCGGGCGGAATATATAAAATCTCCCCGAATCTCACTGGCCTCCCCACAATAATCCTTGGCACAATTCGCTGCCACCAACCGATTTACGGTAACTATTAGCCGAACACACAGACGTGGGATGCAAGATCGAGATAACAGAACAGCCCAAGATTAATTATATAATTTAATCAGCCTAAAGCACACTAGAAACTACAATATATACAATAGGGAATCTACAGAATATACATATGTCAGAGTACAGTTACAGTCAAAGCATGGGTTACAAACAGGCATACACAGTTCCAGCAGTTACCTTGTTGCGTCTGGCCACAGGGGGGCGCTGTACCCAGGTTTCTAGGATCCTTCCCACAGATGTTTCCTACACGTGCCCCCAGCGAAAAGAACACTGGAAAATGGCCGAAGTAGGGTTATCAACCTGGGCAAATCCAGGTCCCCTCCTACCTTAGTGACCTCAGAGGGAGCACTGCTCCACCCCTGGCTTGAGTTATGGACAATCCACAACATGGAATATGGGCCATAACTTTGCCTGGGAGCGTCGTAGGCGGACGCCAATGCTCTCATTGTGACAGTTATGAATTTAGCTACAGAACGAGGGGACTCATGACCTGTCTGCCAGTTCCCCATTGGCTGATATCACGCCTGGGGCATTTCCCAATGTCCTGCTCCCATAAAAAGGGTGTGCCGGCATCGTCCGCATGCGGAGACACCATTTTTATGGTTGCCATATTTATCGGAAATATGGCTTGCGAGATATGAACCATTTTTTACTGGAGTCGTTCTGTCTGGCTATTTCCATAGCCTTGCTAACTAGCTAGCAGCCCCCACTACAGGGTCACGGCAGGGAGTCATCCTGTGTCCATTGTCCCCAAGCCACCTAATTTCCATATCACAGGACATGGCCATGGAGGTGTAAGTGGAACACTGAGAACAAGAAGGGAGGGGGCACTGCCAGGGAGTGATGAGGGATTATGACTGGAGTCATAATTCATCTTCATATCCCGGGATTTGCCTCACACCTCCCCCCTTTTGAGGGCGCTAGGGGGCAGCACACTCCGGTGTTCCCCCGTGCGCCCGTCCGCGACCTCTCCTTGTCGGGACAGCCCGTCTGCGTTACCGTGGTCACGGCCCCTTTTGTGGCGAATGGTGAAGTTGTATTGCTGGAGCTCAAGGCTCCATCGCAACAATCGCCCATTCGTCCCAGAGACGGTGTGCAACCAGCTGAGGGGATTGTGGTCCGTCTCCACGATGAAGTGGCGCCCGTATAGATAGGGTTGCAGACGCTGCAGGGCCCACACTATGGCCAGGCACTCCTTCTCCATCGTGGAATAGGCAACTTCCCTTGGTAACAGCTTCCTGCTCAGGTACAAGACTGGGTGCTCTTGGCTCGCAGAGTCCACCTGGCTGAGCACCGCACCGAGGCCGAAGTCACTGGCGTCGGTCTGTACTACAAACGGCCGCGTGAAGTCGGCTGCCTGTAGCACGGGCGGGCTGGACAGGGCGTCCTTTAGGGCCCGGAAGGCTGTCTCGCAGTCCATTGTCCAATCGACTGCAGAGGGCAGCTTCTTCTTGGTGAGGTCCGTCAAGGGCTTTGCCAGGCTACTATAGCATGGAACAAACCTCCTATAGTACCCAGCGGTCCCCAAGAAGGACATCACCTGCTTCTTGGTCCTGGGGGTGGGCCAGGATGCGATGGCTTCCACTTTCTCAGGCTCGGGCTTCAGTGTTCTCCCACCTACCCGGTGACCGAGGTACTGGACCTCGCTCATGGCCAGCTGACACTTTCCCGGCTTGATGGTCAAACCTGCCCGGTGGATCCGCCTGAGCACCTGTGCTAGATGCTCTAGGTGGTCCTCCCAGGTGGGACTGCAGACGGCAATGTCATCCAGGTACGCGGCCGCGTACCCTTCAAGTCCCTTGAGCAGGGTGTTGACCATCCGCTGGAAAGTGGCAGGGGCATTCCTCATCCCGAATGGCATCACCGTGGACTCGTACAGTCCAAATGGGGTAATAAAGGCAGAGCGTTCCCTGGCCTTGCGAGTCAGGGGGATCTGCCAATATCCCCGGCTCAGATCCATGATGGTCAGGTACTGAGCCCCGGCCAACTGATCGAGCAGGTCATCGATGCGTGGCATTGGGTACGCATCGGCGACCGTGACCGCATTGAGCCCCCTGTAGTCCACGCAGAACCGAGTGGTTCGGTCCTTCTTAGGGACGAGGACTACAGGCGAGGCCCAAGCGCTGTTGGATGCCTGGATCACCCCCAGCTTCAGCATCTCGTCAATCTCCTGGCGCATGTGTTGCTGCACCTCCAGGGAGACCCGATATGCTGAACGCCGGATCGGGGGATGATCCCCAGTGTCCACGTGATGGACAGCCAAGTCAGTCCTTCCGGGCTGGTTGGTAAACAACCCCTGGAAGGGGAGGAGGGTGGCCCACAGCTGGGACCGTTGGTCTTCCAAGAGCTGGTGGCCAACCTCCACATCCTCAATGGATCCGCCTGCCCTAACCTGGGCTAGCATATCCAAGAGGGTTTCCGCTTCTCCCTCCTCGGGCAGGTTGCACACGGGGAGCGCACATGCCTCCCGCTCATGATGTGCCTTCATCATGTTCACATGGAAGGGCTTCCGCCTTCCACGGGCAGGGTCCAGGGTGACCAGGTACGTTACAGGGTTGAGCTGCTGGTACACGAGGTATGGGCCTTCCCAGGCTGCCTGAAGCTTGTCCTGTGGTACGGGGACCAGTACCCACACCTTTTGACCCACTTGGTAGGTCCTCTCACAAGCGTTCTGGTCGTACCAACGCTTCTGATCGGCCTGGGCTTGAGCCATATTGTCGTGTACCAGTTGCGTCAAGGCCTGCATTTTGTCCCGGAAGCGCATGACATACTCGATAACCGACACTCCAGGGGTGGCCAAATCCCCTTCCCAAGCCTCTTTCACCAGAGCCAGGGGGCCCCGCACACGTCGCCCGTACAGGAGCTCAAACGGTGAGAATCCTGTTGAGGCCTGTGGAACCTCCCGGTAAGCAAATAACAGGTGTGGGAGATACCGCTCCCAGTCACGCCCATGGGAGTCGACCAACATCTTAAGCATCTGCTTTAAGGTGCCATTGAACCGCTCGCACAGGCCATTAGTCTGTGGATGGTACGGGCTGGCCACCAGATGTCGCACCTGGACTTGCTTACAGAGGGCCTCCATCAGCTGGGACATGAATTGGGTCCCCCGGTCAGTGAGCATTTCCTGGGGAAAACCCACTCGGGAGAAAATCTCCAGCAATGCGGTGGCCACCTTGTCAGCCCGAATGGACGACAAGGCCACTGCTTCTGGGTACCGGGTGGCATAGTCCACTACCGTCAGTATGAAGCGTTTCCCGGAGCTGCTGGGGATGGCCAGCGGGCCGACCAGATCCACAGCCACCCTCCTGAAAGGCTCATCGATGATTGGCAGAGATACTAGTGGGGCTTTGGGGTGTGGCCCCACCTTCCCCACTCTCTGACAGGTTTCACACGAACGGCAGTAGGCAGCCACATCGGCCCCCATTTTTGGCCAGTAGAAATGCTGGTTTAACCTGGCCTTGGTCTTAGCGATCCCTAGGTGTCCGGCCATCGGAATCTCATGTGCGATCCGCAACAACTCCGTCCGGAACGGATAGGGTACCACCAACTGTCGGTCCCTGGGCCACGCCTCCGGTGAACCCTGCTGGACCGTGGCCCGGTACAGCCGTCCTTGGTCCCAGACCACTCGCTCCGGGTCAGAGTCCGAGGGAGGCTGTGCCGCCTGCTCCTTAAGAGCTTTCAGGCTGTCGTCAGCTTCTAACGCTGCCTGAAACCCCTGACTAGATGTGGCCAGAATCGACGAGACTGTCACATCTTCAGTCAGTACCCCGGGACCTGTGTCCTGGCCTCCACCTGACTCGGCTGCCACTTGGTCAGAAGGGGAAGAGCTATCGGACCTCCGGGAGGCCCCTTGGCTTCCAGCACTCCCACTGCGGGTGACAGCGGCCACAGCCGCTGCGACCGTGGGTCGTGCCTGCTCCTCCTCCGTTCCTGACCAAGTCGCCGGTTCAGGCAGACCTACCTGGCTTCCTGACACCCCGGTTGTGGGGGAACCATGCACCGAGATCTTACCTGGGAGCACTTCCGCTCCTGGACCGGCCCCAATCTCACCTGCCTGTTCCCCTCCTGCAGCAACAGAACCCCGCTGTGAAATCTCTGGGGACCCCACATTTGCTGTGGTAGCCCCCACCCCACACACTGGTCCTCCCCCTGCAGCACCCTGCTCTCTGCTTATCCCTGCAGAGGGCAACAGATCCCAGCTCACAGGCTGGTTACTTGTAGAGGCATTGTCACACCTTTCTCTGACCCCCTCCCCTCCTGTCACAGCTGCAGCTGCGTGTGTGTCTATGGTGTCTGTGCAAGCAGAAATATCAGAGTTCACTCCCTCCTCCCTTACATCATTCATAGATAACACATTAACATTGTCCGGAGGCATGTCAGTACTGGCTGAAGGTTCAGCCCTTGGTTGGGGCCCAAACTGGGAGGTTATCTGCCCCAAATCTGTCCCAAGTAGCACGTTTGCGGGGATCCGATCAGTTACCCCCACCTCCCTCACCCCTCGCCCTGCGCCCCAGTCCACATAAATGTCAGCAACAGGCAGCGCCGGGTCAATGCCTCCAATCCCGGAGACAGCGAGGGTTTTTCCAGGGATCAAGTCTTGGGGGGACACCATCTCAGGCCGCACCAGAGTCACCTCCGAGGCGCTGTCTCGCAGTCCTATGGTCACAGACTGGCCGACGGTGACAGGTTGGAAGCTGTCCAGGGACCTACCACCACCCCCACCCACACAATACACCTTGGGCGGCCCTTGGGACGGGGACGGAGCCGGGGCCTTGGGACGCTGAGGGCACATGGCCTTGAAGTGTCCAGGTAAGTTGCACTGGTGGCACCGTCTTGGTTCCGCCACGGGCCTGGAGAGGGGAGTTGAGGGGGACACCCCCTGCAGTCTAGGGGCAGGTGGGGCAGTCGCAGAATTCATCTTACCCCCTCTCCAGGTGCTGCTGGTGGCCGCTCTCCTGGCCTCAGGGGCCCGGTTGTTGGTGTAGTCATCGGCAAGGGCAGCTGTAGCCGTGGACCCCTTTGGCTTCTGGTCTCGGATGAACTGGCGGAGATCCTCAGGGCAGTTCCACAAGAGTTGCTCCGTGATGAACAAGTCCAGGATCTCCGGTCCGGTGGAAAGCTGCAGGCCTTGGGTCCAGTGGTCGGCAGCTCGGGCAAGTGCCCGCCGGTGGTCAGCCCAGGAGTCCTTTGGTCCCTTCTGTAGGCTCCGGAACTTCTTGCGGTAGGACTCTGGAGTGAGGTTGTACTGTTGGATCAGGGCCCGCTTGATGGTGTCGTAGCCCTGATCTGCCTCAGCAGGCAAGTCCCCAAGGATATCCAGGGCCTTACCCCTTAAACGGGGGGTCAGGTATTTGGCCCACTGGTCCTTGTCCAGATGGTGCTGCAAGCAAGTCCGTTCAAAAGCAGTCAAGAAAGAGTCCAAGTCTCCATCCTTCTCCAACACTGGGAAGTCCTCAACACGGACCTTTGGAAGTTTGGTGTCTCGAAGGTCACATGTGGCTGATGAGGGCCGGAGCTGAGCTAGCTGCAGCTGGTAGTCACGGTCTGCCTGTCGCTCTCGCTCTTCACGCGCTGCCTGCCGCTCTCGCTCCGCAGCCTCACGCTCTGCGTGCCGCTCCGCAGCCTCAGCGTCACGCGCTGCCTGCCGCTCTGCCCTGCGCTCTGCCAGGAGTTCCTTGTAGCCCTTCTGGTCTCCAGCCTGGAGAAGGGCCATAGCCATTTGAAGAAGGCTATCCGAGCCTCCCAGGCTCGGTGGAATGGCACGTGGTGATCTGCGGCACGCTGCAGAGCTAGGCGATTCACTGTCCCTTTCAGAGCGGAGGGCTGGCATCTGGCTCGTTGAGGAACCTTGGGTGAGCTCCTCCTCATCTTGTCCAGCAGTGCCAGGTTGCGCAATGTCCTCGGCAGAACGGTTTTCTGGCGTCGAGCTCCTGGAGGACTCGTGGGCAACCTCCTCATTGCTGTCCACAGCACCGTCCTCCCTCTCTTCGGCTCCTGCCTTAGCATTGGCCAGTTGCATAGCTCTGCTCCTGGTGCCATCAGCCATTCTTGCAGACTTTTGGTCACTGACACAGAACTGACACCTGATGCCTCCACACACCTTACAGTATCTGCACTCTGACACTCTAGTGTTGAGCTAGTCTGAAGACCCCAGCAGCCACAGCTGCTGCAGGCAGTCTTTAGTGTCTGGGAGTATGGGTCTCACACTCACACACACTATTATCTCGATCCCACCGCTGCCACCAATATGTCACAAACCACCGGGGGGGTCACTCAGAAATCCCCCGCGCTGGCTACCAGTACGTCACAATCGGGGGGTAACAAGTGGGGGTCACCCCTCCTTTATACCTCCCGACCGACAGACAGAGCACGTGACGCGCTCTCTAGCGCCCCTCTTATAGTCAGGCCAATTATGGAATTGCCCGACGATAAGCAAGGAGGCCGCTATACTACTTATGCCGATTATTGAAGGGTCCCCGGCGAGAGTAAGGTATATATTCCCCCGACCTCCGCGGGCGGAATATATAAAATCTCCCCGAATCTCACTGGCCTCCCCACAATAATCCTTGGCACAATTCGCTGCCACCAACCGATTTACGGTAACTATTAGCCGAACACACAGACGTGGGATGCAAGATCGAGATAACAGAACAGCCCAAGATTAATTATATAATTTAATCAGCCTAAAGCACACTAGAAACTACAATATATACAATAGGGAATCTACAGAATATACATATGTCAGAGTACAGTTACAGTCAAAGCATGGGTTACAAACAGGCATACACAGTTCCAGCAGTTACCTTGTTGCGTCTGGCCACAGGGGGGCGCTGTACCCAGGTTTCTAGGATCCTTCCCACAGATGTTTCCTACACGTGCCCCCAGCGAAAAGAACACTGGAAAATGGCCGAAGTAGGGTTATCAACCTGGGCAAATCCAGGTCCCCTCCTACCTTAGTGACCTCAGAGGGAGCACTGCTCCACCCCTGGCTTGAGTTATGGACAATCCACAACATGGAATATGGGCCATAACTTTGCCTGGGAGCGTCGTAGGCGGACGCCAATGCTCTCATTGTGACAGTTATGAATTTAGCTACAGAACGAGGGGACTCATGACCTGTCTGCCAGTTCCCCATTGGCTGATATCACGCCTGGGGCATTTCCCAATGTCCTGCTCCCATAAAAAGGGTGTGCCGGCATCGTCCGCATGCGGAGACACCATTTTTATGGTTGCCATATTTATCGGAAATATGGCTTGCGAGATATGAACCATTTTTTACTGGAGTCGTTCTGTCTGGCTATTTCCATAGCCTTGCTAACTAGCTAGCAGCCCCCACTACAGGGTCACGGCAGGGAGTCATCCTGTGTCCATTGTCCCCAAGCCACCTAATTTCCATATCACAGGACATGGCCATGGAGGTGTAAGTGGAACACTGAGAACAAGAAGGGAGGGGGCACTGCCAGGGAGTGATGAGGGATTATGACTGGAGTCATAATTCATCTTCATATCCCGGGATTTGCCTCACACACCCCGAAACACCGTGTCTGCAAATTGGGATTCTGATCTGGCTTATAGATCCTGAGTCATATTGCAAAGGATTGTTAAAAATCCACTTGTGACTTTTAGGATCGCTACTTCCAATAGGTGGCGCTGTGCTAGAGTTTGTCTCCTTTCCTGGAGAGACAATTTGGAGATTGAAATAATCATTTGCTTTCTATGCTCTGAACTTGCAGCATGGAGGAGTGGGGCTCCATTCCAAGTTTTGCTATGGAGCCGTATGGTTATTTTTTACACCCTAATCAGTCATCTGTTGGAATGCGTGGCCAACAACCAATCGGAATGTGCATTTCATTTTATAAAAAAAAATAGTGCCACAGAAACGTGCAACTCCATGGCAGCCAATCAGCTCTGGGCTGTCAATTTTCTGACTTTATTATTATTTTTTTTCTCTCTAAATAAAAGATTTTTTTTGGGGGGGGGGGAGGGGGTTCAAATTTGAAAATTACTAAGACCAGCATGTTCATGTTACAAGGTTTGTAAACGGGCCTCCTTGACTTTTAGGGTTGCTATCTTATGTAGGCAGCACTTGATGGGCAATACATACTTCTTTGCATCACAACTAGAAAATATAGTCCTTATAGAATTGGGGCTTGGGGAAGGTCCTTTGGAACCTAAGGTGACTGTGTTAAGATGAACCCCAGCACCCTGATCCCTGAAGTTCACTAGGAATCCATATCCATAAATTGCACAGGTGCAGGGGAGCATCAACAAGACACACATTTTTGGATTTGGACCAAACCTTTGTTCATAGTAATGCAAGACCTTACTAACTGGACCAAGTATATACCCGTTTTAAAACAAGGTGCATCAGTGTATTGATAGTGTTTAAATGTTAAAATTCTGGCTCCCTGCATCCACCACTAGAGGGCGCTTATTGCATACGAGTACAATGTATAAACAGTATGCGGTGAGCTCCCTCTGTAGTAGTGGATGCAGAGAGCACACATTTTAAAAATTCTCTGTTAATACAACAGATTTAGACACCAGAGTTGGGAAAAGACAAAAAAAAAAAAAATCTTAGAAAAAATAATCAGCAATTAACTTGATATTTTACAATATTACAAGCCAGGTGACTGCCAAATTTGAGCATTAGCGTGCCACCATGAAAGCCAATTCTCTATTCAGGTACTTGGAGTGGAGTGTATTAGCCCTCTTCCTGCCTCATCATAATCATAGGGGTGCGTAAAATAAAATGTGCACCTATAGATCTCCGGAAAGTAGTATTTGAGGTCATGAACAAGCACCATAACGAGAACGCCACATCTTACTATCATGCACGGCTTTGCTTAGTATAATCATGATGTCTGGTTGACTTACTGTCACTTGTATAGGGACAGGCTCAGGGCCAGTTCCCATCTTTTAATCAGACCATACTCTTTAAACGGGTTTCTTCCTTTCAGCACCTGTGGGGGTAATGCACCTTCTTTTGCAGCAGCAGACTGCTCATCTGGCAGCAATTAATCAATTGTTGACCTGGATTTAAGCCCTCTGCTTCCTGGGTAATGTGCTGATTATTCTATTCATTTAGGATCTAGCCGTGGAGCTTGCTGCTGTGCTGTCTGCTGCGGTTGGTGGAAGTTGTGTTTGTTCTTCCTTCCCTTATTATTCCTTACCATTATTTCCTGTACTGCTCCTGGTGTAGGTTTTTAGTGTGTATGTGGCTTTGTTTCTCCCCGGTTTGTCATACCTTATTGGTGGATTTTTGCGGGATCTCCATCCTGGTCAGTCCCCTGGGTGGTGGGGACATAGTAGTCAGGGCCTGGACAGAAGACAGGGCTACGCTGGAGGCTTGACCTTGACTACCTCTAGTCTACCGTCAGGATAAGGGACAGCTGTCACTGGGTCCTTCTGCCATATCACACAATCAATAGCACGAGAGATGGATGAACAATCCAGAGAACTTTTATGCCAAGCAAAATCAGACGGTCCATAAAATAATCCACCATACT